>NC_081397.1:6183987-6459523 GCF_030684315.1 Stegostoma tigrinum | reverse complement strand
GGACGGGGGGGGAAGGAGCAGGACGGGGGGGGCAGGGGGGGAAGGAGCAGGACGGGGGGGGGCGGGGGGGGCGGGGGGGACGGGGGGGGGCGGGGGGACGGGGGGGACGGGGGGGGGCGGGGGGGACGGGGGGGGCGGGGGGGGCGGGGGGGGGCGGGGGGGACGGGGGGGGGCGGGGGGACGGGGGGGGGCGGGGGGGACGGGGGGGGCGAGGACGGGGGGGGGGCGAGGACGGGGGGGGGGCCAGGGACGGGGGGGGGGCGAGGGCGGGGACGGGGGGGGGCGAGGGCGGGGACGGGGGGGGGCGAGAGCGGGGGCGGGGGGGGGGGGGGGCGAGAGCGGGGCGGGGGGGGGGGGGGCGAGAGCGGGGGCGAGAGCGGGGGCGGGGGGGGGGGGCGGGGGGGCGGGGGGGCGGGGGGGCGGGGGGGGCGGGGGGGCGGGGGCGGGGGGGGGCGGGGGGCGGGGGCGGGGGGGAAGGGAGATGAACCGAGCAGACAGGCTGACATCACCTCTACACCCAGAATAGACCCTCCAGAAGCGTTTCTCCCTGCGACTCCTGAAACAGACTCTCGCAGCCATGCGCCGGCACCTCCACACACTGCAATCCAGCCTGCCCCAGCTCAGAGCCTCCCTCTCCCAGACCTGCACATGACCCCTGCTGTTTTTTATCCGCCGCAGGATCCACAGACTGAACACCCAGTTCCACTCAGCTTTACTGGACACCAAAATCCTAAGTACAACCAACTCACGGGCCCCTGCCTCCCACAAGAGGATTCCTGCGCCTCCCAAATCCCGAGTCTGTACCTGCGCCGCCGCCATTGAACATGAAAACACGGCCGGAGACCCCACCGATGACGTCACATCCACCTCCGCCGGCCACACCACTTCCGGAACCGCTGCTGCAGTCACCACCTCCACTTCCAGGTACAACACCTCACACACCACCCTCACCGCAGATGCTGCCGCCCACCCCGATCCTCCAAACGCCGACGGAACCCCGCCCACGGCCGACGCCGACAGAACCCCGCCCACGGCCGACGGAACCCCGCCCACGGCCGACGGAACCCCGCCCACGGCCGACGACCTCATCGCTCCGGCCACAGCCAGCAGCCCCAGAGACGACAGCCACACCCGGCCCTGCCGCATGTTCACCGTCTCCCCAGACCTCCCACTGACTGAGGACGAACGGTCAGTCCTCAGGAAGGGGGTCACCTTTGTCCCCCTACAACCACACATCAACCAATACCAGTCACGATTGGACATAGAGCAGTTTTTCCACCGTCTTTGCCTCCATGCCTACTTCTGCAACCGGGAGCCGAACCCTCCCTCCACTGACCCCTTCACCCTCTTCCAACACAAGTCCTCCTCCTGGAGACCACCCCCAGGCCTCCTACGCTCCCTCAACCTCTCCTTCTCCAACTGCCGTCGAGACATGAGCCGCCTCAACCTCTCCACCCCTCTCACCCACTCCAACCTCTTTCCTGCAGAACGGGCAGCCCTCCGCTCCAACCCCAACCTCACCATCAAACCCCCAGACAAGGGTGGCGCAGTGGTAGTATGGCGCACTGACCTCTACATCGCCGAGGGCAGACGCCAACTCTCTGACACCACCTTCTACCGCCCCCTTGATCATGACCCCACACCCGAGCACCAAACCATCATCTCCAACACCGTTCATGACCTCATCACCTCAGGGGACCTCCCACCCACCGCCTCCAACCTCATTGTTCCCCAACCCCGCACGGCGCGTTTCTATCTCCTTCCCAACATCCACAAACCTGCCTGCCCTGGTCGACCCATCCTCTCAGCCTGTTCCTGCCCCACCGAACTCACCTCCACCTATCTGGACTCCATTTTCTCCCCTGTGGTCCAGGAACACCCTACCTACGTCCGTGACACCACCCACTCCCTCCCCCTCCTCCAGGACTTCCAATGTCCTGGCCCCCAACACCTCATCTTCACCATGGACGTCCAGTCCCTATACACCTGCATTCCGCATGCAGATGGCCTCCAGGCCCTCCACTTCTTCCTGTCCCGCAGGCCCGACCAGTCCCCCTCCACCGACACCCTCATCCGCCTAGCCGAACTCGTCCTCACCCTCAACAACTTCTCTTTTGACTCCTCCCACTTCCTACAGACTAAGGGGGTGGCCATGGGCACCCGCATGGGCCCCAGCTATGCCTGCCTCTTTGTAGGTTACGTGGAACAGCCCCTCTTCCGCACCTACACAGGCCCCAAACCCCACCTCTTCCTCCGGTACATTGATGAGTGTATCGGCGCCGCCTCTTGCTCCCCAGAGGAGCTCAAACAGTTCATCCACTTCACCAACACCTTCCACCCCAACCTTCAGTTCACCTGGGCCATCTCCAGCACATCCCTCACCTTCCTGGACCTCTCAGTCTCCATCTCAGGCAACCAGCTTGTAACTGATGTCCATTTCAAGCCCACCGACTCCCACAGCTACCTAGAATACACCTCCTCCCACCCACCCTCCTGCAAAAATTCCATCCCATATTCCCAATTCCTTCGCCTTCGCCGCATCTGCTCCCACGATAAGACATTCCACTCACACACATCCCAGATGTCCAAGTTCTTCAAGGACCGCAACTTTCCCCCACAGTGATCGAGAACGCCCTTGACCGCGTCTCCCGTATTTCCCGCAACACATCCCTCACACCCCGCCCCCGCCACAACCACCCAAAGAGGATCCCCCTCGGTCTCACACACCACCCCACCAACCTCCGGCTACAACGCATCATCCTCCGACACTTCTGCCATCTACAATCCGACGCCACCACCCAAGACATTTTTCCATCCCCACCCCTGTCTGGCTTCCGGAGAGACCACTCTCTCCGTGACTCCCTTGTTCGCTCCACGCTGCCCTCCAACCCCACCACACCCGGCACCTTCCCCTGCAACCGCAGGAAATGCTACACTTGCCCCCACACCTCCTCCCTCACCCCTATCCCAGGCCCCAAGATGACATTCCACATTAAGCAGAGGTTCACCTGCACATCTGCCAATGTGGTATACTGCATCCACTGTACCCGGTGTGGCTTCCTCTACATTGGGGAAATCAAGCGGAGGCTTGGGGACCGCTTTGCAGAACACCTCCGCTCAGTTCGCAACAAACAACTGCACCTCCCAGTCGCAAACCATTTCCACTCCCCCTCCCCTTCTTTAGATGACATGTCCATCATGGGCCTCCTGCAGTGCCACAATGATGCCAGCCACCCAAAGGTTGCAGGAACAGCAACTCATATTCCTCCTGGGAACCCTGCAGCCTAATGGTATCAATGTGGACTTGACCATTTTCAAAATCTCCCCTTCCCCCACCGCATCCCAAAACGAGCCCAGTTCGTCCCCTCCCCCCACTGCACCGCACAACCAGCCCAGCTCTTCCCCTCCACCCACTGCATCCCAAAACCAGTCCAACCTGTCTCTGTCTCCCTAATCTGTTCTTCCTCTCACCCATCCCTTCCTCCCACCCCAAGCCGCACCCCCATCTACCTACTAACCTCATCCCACCTCCTTGACCTGTCCGTCTTCCCTGGATTGACCTCTCCCCTCCCTACCTCCCAACCTATACTCTCTCCACCTATCTTCTTTTCTCTCCATCTTCGGTCCGCCTCCCCCTCTCTCCCTATTTATTCCAGAACCCTCACCCCATCCCCGTCTCTGATGAAGGGTCTCGGCCCGAAACGTCAGCTTTTGTGCTCCTCAGATGCTGCTGGGCCTGCTGTGTTCATCCAGCCTCACATTTTATTATCTTGGATTCTCCAGCATCTGCAGTTCCCATCATCTCTGACATCAGCTTCCCTGCGTCTCTGATGCTGCTTGTCCTGCTGTGTTCATCCACATCAACACCTTGTTACCCCCCATTCTCCTTTGTTTGTGTTTTCTTGCTCTTCCTCCCTCCCTCTGATTCTCACCCCCTCTCTCACCTCTGCTGGCTCTAATTTCACTCCCTTGTCATGTTCCCTTATTTCCATCTTTCTGTCCCTTCTCTCTCTCTCTCCGCCCACAAACTCACTCTGGCTTTATTCACAGAGAGTACAAGAGGAAAGGAAACCAAAGCACGCAGTGCCTTCGGCTGAGAGAGAAATGAAGAACTGCCGGAGATTTTCCAAACCCTGACACAGGGGTTGCCTCTCTCTCTCTCGACAGTCTCTGTGACTGCCCCATCAAACCCCACACCCATTCGCGTCCCATGGTGTCTCTCCACAAACCCACCTCCGGTTGGAAATGCAAACACAAGTTGCTGGAAATGCTCAGCATCTGTGAAGAAAAAGTCCCGAGGTAGCGTTTTGGGTGCGATGACCCTTTCCCTCCGAGCTCCGGCTGGAAATGCTCCAGCCTCTGAGACAGGGTCCCCTTGAGGTCGGAGAGCTGCGGCTCCATCTCGGCTGTTCGCTTGGCATCAGGAGCTCCCCTCAGCCCCAGGAAGGGGTATGATCACCCCCTAACCTTATACTGACAGTGGTTGTGTCCTTCCCTCATCCCCGGGAGCCCCTCCTGCCTTCTCACCTTGTCGCCGGGGTGCTATTTGACTACGGAGGGCTGTGCGATAAAGAACCTACTTCCCACAGCGGCAGGGGGAGGGGGCATCCCATCGCTCCTAAAACACCTCCTCCCATCCAATCTTGTGGCAATGGCTGTTCGGCTGCAGAAAGCGGCGCTGCCCGTGACCCCAAACCTCCCTACAACACCCCTCTCCTAATCCGACCCTTTTGCAGTAGCTGTCGGCCACTCAGTCACTGGGCTGCACACTAGTGACTCTCCCCATGTCCACTCACTTCCAGGACGGCTATCCTCCAACCCCGACCCCATCCCATCCGCCTCCTTCCCTTTACCATGTGGTACGAGAGCTGCAGGCTGGTCGGCTACGGAAACCCGCGCAAGGCTGGATAATAGACACCCTCCCGATGTCCCCAGCCTTCCCTTCACCCGGGGAGGGGAATTCTCACCCCCAAAACATCCATTCCCAACACCTCGCTTTGGGATAGGAGCGGCGCACGATGTGAAACAGGGACCGTGCTCATGTCCCCAATCCTCCCTTCACCCCAAACCACCACCCCACAGCTTACCTTGCAGTAGGACATAGTTGTAGGCTGCTCAGCTACGGAAGGCGTCGTGGACCCGTGGCCGGATGCTCGGGGAGCGCGGGCTCGGTGCCAGGCAGCTGTGCCCAGGCGCCGGGTGAAGAGGCCTTCTCCCACCTTGGATCCCCGCTCCCGACGCAGGGCCGAGCCACTGAGCAGCGAGCGCTCCAGCAGCCCGGGTGCCTGCTCCCAGCCCGGTGGTCATGCTGGAGGCCGCTGGAGAACATGAGGTTGTAGGGGTCCGGGAGCGTGGTGCGATGATCCCCGCTGCCGAACAGCTGGGTCCTCAGAACCCTCCCGGGAAAAGGGATCCAGACAGCGGACTCGTCGCCGAGGGAGTCGGGGGGGAAAGGCGTGAGTCGGAACAGGAGAGGAAGGGGATTGACTGAGAGGGAGAAAGAGAGTGTGTGTGTGTGTGTGTGTGTGTGTGTGAGAGAGAGAGAGGGGATTAGAAATGCAGTCTGATTGCGGATGGGTTGGGTTTAAATAGAGATTTTTAAACTTCGTTCAAAAAACTCACAACGCTCCCTGCTGAGCGGGTGGAGAGGCTCGGATAGAGAGGAAGAGAGACACAGGGGGGCGGGGGAGAGGGGACAGAGAGAGGTTCACAGGGAGAGACGGAGAGACAGGGAGACAGGGGAGAGAGAACGGCAGAAGCACACACAGACGGAGCCAGATACAAGACGAGAGATAGAGAGGGGCGCACACAGAGACCAAAGAGACAGAGTGAAAGAGGAGAGAGGAGAGAGACAGAAGTGCACAGCGAGGTGGCAGAGACAAGACGACAGAGAGAGACAGAGACACAGACACAGAGTGAGGCACACACAGAGAGATGGAGAGACAGAGATTGTGTGTGTGGCGGGGGGTGGGTTTGGAGAAAATGGGGGAGAGAGAGAGAGAGACAGAGTCGTCGAGTTGCACAGCAGGGAAACAGACTCTTCAGTCCAACTCCTCCAGGCCGACCAGATACCGTAACTGACTAGTTCTGTTTGCCAGCCTGTAGCCCATATCCCTCCAGCCCCTTCCTATTCATGTGTCCCTGCAGATGACTTCTAAATACTGTGAGTATAACAGCCTCTGTCACTCCTCTGGCAGTTCATGCCACACACAAACTACACTCGGGAGAACACGTTGGCGCCAAATCCATCTCCCATCCTCTGAGAAAAGGAACCGGAAATGACATCACCAACCCAAGGAAACCGGAACACTGAAAGAGAAGGCGGGACCTAACTCCAGCGCTTCCCCGGATGCTCACTGATGATTTTACCTGGAATGGTGCCGAAACGTCTGCAAACTAACCTTCCAGCTCAGTGAGCAATCTTACATCCAGAACCTCAACCCTGAGCTACAAATCTTCTCAAAACTCGATAATGCTTTGCCACTTGATTAACAGATGCATCCGATTTTTTGAAAAAAATAAACGTTTTTTGCTGGATGTATGACTGACTGACCAGTGTTTATTGTCCTTCCTGAACTGAGCCTTGGGAGCTCTGCAGACCAATGGTATCAACGTGGATTTCACAAGCTCCAAAATCTGCCCTCCCACCACTGCATCCCAAAACCAGCCCAGCTCGTCCCCTCATCTGTTCTTCCTCTTACCGATTCCCCTCCTCCCAGCTCAAGCCAAACCCCCATTCCCGACCTCCAAACCTCTTCCCGCCCCCTTGACCTGTCCGTCCTCCCCAGACTGACCTAACCCCTCCCTACCTCCACACACACACTCACCTCCACTGGCTTCATGTCCGCCCCTTTTACTTAAGACCAGAAGACATCGGAGTGGAAGTAGGGCCATTCGGCCCATCAAGTCCACTCCACCATTTAAATCATGGCTCAGGGGCATTTCAACTCCACTTCCCTGAACTCTCCCCGTTGCCCTTGATTCCTCGTGGCCCTTGATTCCTCGTGAGATCAAGAATTTGTCAATCTCTGCCTTGAAGGCATCCAACGTCCTGGCCCCGACTGCACTCCATGGCAATGATTTCCACAAGGCCCGCCACTCTCTGGCTTTACAAATGTCATCTCATTTCCATTTGAAATTTACCCCCTCTAATTTTAAAGCTGTGCCCATGGGTCCTCGTCTCCCGGCCTCACGGAAACGACTTCCTAGCGTCCACCCCTTCCGAGGCAGACATTATGTTGTAAGTTTCTATTAGATCTCCCCTCAACCTTCTAAACTCTGATGAGTACAATCCCAGGATCCTTAGCCGTTCATCGTATGTCCAACCTACCACTCCAGGGATATTCCGTGTGAATCTCCGCTGGACACGCTCCAGGGCTAGTATGTCCTTTCTGAGGTGTGCGGCTCAAAATTGGACACGGTATTCTAAATGGAGCTTAACTAGAGCTTTATAAAGCCTCAGAAGCACATCGCTGCTTTTATATTCCAACCCTCTTGCGATAAAGGACAACATTACATTCACTTTCTTAATTACGGACTCTACCTGCAAGTTAACCTTTAGAGAATCCTGGACCAACACTTCTAGATTCCTTTGTACTTGAGCTTTACGAATTTTCTCACCATTTAGAAAATAGTCCACGCCTGTATTCTTCTTACCAAAGTGCAAAACCCCACATTTACTCACATTGCATTTCATCAGCCATTTCCTGGACCACTCTCCTAAACTGTCGAACTCTTTCTGCCGCCTCTCCACCTCCTCAGTACTACCTGCCTGTCCACCTATCTTCGTATCATCGGAAAACTTCGCCAGAATGACCCCGGTCCCTTCATCCAGATCATCAATACGTAAGGTGAACAGCTGCGGCCCCGACACCGAAACCTGCGACACCAATCGTCACCGGTTGCCATTCCGAAAAACAGCCTTTTATCCCAACTCTCTGCCTTCTATCAGACAGCCAATCCTCAATCCAAGCCAGTAGCTCATCTCAAACACCATGGGCCCTCACCTTGCTCAGCAGCCTTCCGTGAGACACTTATGAAAGGCCTTTTGGAAGTCTAGATAAACAACATTTACTGGGTTTCCCCGGTCTAACATACTTGTTACCTCTTCAAAGAATTCTAACAGGTTTGGCAGGCACGACCTCCCCTTACTACATCCATGCTGACTTGTTCTAATCTGACCCTGCACTTCCAGGAATTTCAAAATCTCATCCTTGACAACGATTCAAGAATTTTATCAACTACCGAGGTCAGGTTAATCGGCCTGTAATTTTCCATCTTTTGCCCTGATCCTTTCTTAAACAAGGGGGTTACAACAGCAATTTTCTAATCATCTGGGACTTTTGAAAGATCACATCCAAAGCCTCTGCTATTTCCTCAGCCACCTTCCTCAGAACTCTACAATGTAGCCCATCGGGGCCAGGAGATTTAGCAATTTTTAGACTTTTTAGCTTTTCTAGCACTTTCTCTTTTGTAATGCCTACCATACTCAACTTTGCCCCCTGACTCTCCCTAATTGTTGGCATACTACTCATGTCTTCCACTGTGAAGACTGACACAAAGTACTTATTAAGTCCTTCAGCTACTTCCTTATCTCCCATCACCAGCCTTCCAGCATCAATTTGGAGCGGCCCAGTGTCTACTTTTGCCTCATGTTTGTTTCTTATGTATTGAAAGAAGTTTTCACTGTGATTTCTAATATGACTAGCTAGCCTTCCTTCATATTTGATCCTCTCCTTCCTTATTGCTCGTCTGTCTCCTCTGCACCTATCTTCCCCTCTGTCCATCTTCAATCTGCCTTCCCCCTCTCCCTGAAAATTGATGTTCAGGGAGATCTGGGTGTTCAGGTCCATTGTTCCATGAAGTTGGCAATGCAGGTCAACAGAGTGGTTAAGAAGGCATATGGTGTGCTTTCCTTCATCGGACGGGGTATCGAGTACAAGTGTTGGCAGGTCATTTTGCAGTTGTATAAGACTTTGGTTCGGCCACACTTGGAGTACTCCGTCCAGTTCTGGCCGCCTCATTACCAAAAGAAAGTGGATGCTTTGGAGAGGGTGCAGAGGAGGTTAACCAGGATGTTGCCTGGTATGGAGGGTGCTAGCTATGAAGAGAGGTTGAGTAGATTAGGATTATTTTCATGAGAAAGACGGAGATTGAGGGGGGAACCTGATTGAGGGCTACAAAATCATGAGGGATACAGACAAGGTGGATAGCAAGAAGCTTTTTCCCCCAGAGTTATTGACTCAATTACAAGGGGTCATGAGTTCAAACCGAGAGGAGGAAAGTTTCAAGGAGATATGCAAGGGAAGTTCTTTCGGAAGAGGGTGGTGGGTGCCTGGAATGCGTTGCCAGCAGAGCTTGAAGACGCAGACACGATAGGGTCTTTTAAGATGTACCTGGACAGGTACATGGATGGGCAGGGAGCAAAGACCCTGACAAAATAGACGACAGGTTTAGACAGAGGATCTCGATTGGCGTAGGATTCGAGGGCCGAAGGGCCTGTTCCTGGGCTGTAATTTTCTTTGTTCTTGGATCAGATAAGAAGGAAAAGGGAGGTGTATAACAGTTATCAAGGGAATAAATCAACAGAGTCCCTGTAGACACACTGACATCAACCAGGCCAACATCCCCAGCACTGAGGCACTGACCATCCTCGATCAGCCACAATGGGCTGGACACTTCATCTGTATGACTGACACGAGACTCCCCGCATGTTCTAATCCCAGCTTCAAAACAGTAGGCGAGACCCAGATGTGCAGAGGAAGCACTCGGTGATAAACTCAAGGCCTCAACGGTGAAGTGCAACATTCCTGCAGACACCGAGAATCACCGGCCGAAGACGGTCCGATGCCTGAGGAGCACCTGGGAAGGCATCAACACCTCGAGGCTTGATTTGGAAGCAGCGGAAGCCATGCAGCTACATCAACAACGCCCTCACCCCTTCCCACGACCGCCTTCTGCCCCAAGTGCAACAGAGCCTACGGTAGCTGCATCGGTCTGTACAGCCACCCGTAGATTCAGCCTGAGAGTGGGAGATGTCATCCACATCTGCGAGAAACCACCATGATGATGATGTATAGTGTGCAGGGGGATCTTGTCATAGCAATTAAGAGAACAAATAGAGGGCAACAGAACGCTGGTGACCAGGATTAGGATCAGGGAGAATCTCAAAATCTTCTACAAGTGTCTCAGAGCGAAAGAGAAAATCCAGGGAAAACCAGGTCTCATGAGGGATGAAGAGGCAAATGTATGGTTTGAACTGGACAGCAATTGTCAGGTGTTAAACGAGAAATTCACATCACCTTTTACATGTGAGAAGGAGCATTTTGGCACACAATTCCTGAGCAGAATTAACAGAGACTGGGGACATGTAAGGTGATCCGGTGAATTTAAAATCAGAAGAATTACCTGGAGAACAAGTAACATAGTTCCACTTATCAAAATGCATGACAAACATCAAGCAGAGTATTACAGTCTGGTGAGTATCACATCAGTAGATAGGAAAATATTGGAGAATATTCTGAACGGCAGGCTTAATTTCCTTGGAAAGAAGCGGGGTTTGATCAGCAACGGTCAGCATAGCTTTGTCAGAGGGAGGTCATGCCTCACAAACCTAGATGATCCTTTCAAAGAGGTGACGGAGTGTGTAGATGGGAATTGATGCAGTGAAAACAGATTTCAGCAAAGACTTGGACAGGGTCTCACATGGGAGCCTGGCAAAGAAGGTAAAAGCTCGTGGGGTCCAGGAAAATACAGCAAGTTCAATCCAAAGTTATACATTGGTCAAATGGGCAGGTCAGTGGTAGATGGAGTGTTAACACTGCTAAGTGCATGGTAATGCAATTTGGAAGAACTAACATGGCAAGGAATCTTTCAATGGATGCCAGGACACCAGGAAGGTCAGAGCAATGGTGTGATCTTGGGGTGCTTGTGCACAGATTGCTGAACATGGCATGGCAGCTTAAAGGGACAGTTAGGAAAGCAAATGGCTGAAGAGCTGTGCAGGAGTTTGGTTAGGCCCCAGCTGAAGGACTGAGTGCAGTTCTGCTCTCGCTTTAAATTGAAGGGTGAAAGAATAGCTTTAAATTGAGGGGTGAAAGATATAGGACAGATGTCAGAGGTGGTTTCTTTACTCAGTAGTCAGGGAATGGAACGCTTTGCCTGCAACGGTAGTAGATTCGCCAACTTTCGGTACATTTAAGTCGTCATTGGATAAGCATATGGACGTACATGGAATAGCGTAGGTTAGATGGGCTTCAGATCGGTATGACGGGTCGGCACAACATCGAGGGCCGAACGGCCTGTACTGCGCTGTACTGTTCGATGTTCTAATGGTCTCTTCATTATACAAAACAGGTGATTGCATTTGAGCATGTGTGGAGGACATTCATCAGGATGTTCTGAGGGGGTGAAGCATTTTAACTCGATGGAGAGTCTGGATAAGTTTGAGATAACAAGAACTGTCAATGCTGGAGTCTGAGATAACACAGCGTGGAGTTGGAGGAACACTGCAGGCCAGGCAGCATCACTGTTTTATCTGGATAAGGTTGGCTTGTTTTCTTCCAAAGAGAGAAGGTTGAAGAAGGTCCTGAAAAAATGGTCTGCATTCTAATGGGTCTAGGCGAGGGAAGCAAAACGACCATTCATGGGGTGGGAGGTCGGGGGGCCAGGGGGAAGAGATACATACATTTAAGCTAAAAGCTCAGAAGGAATTTCAGGAAAGAAAAGACACCCAGAAGGTGCTTGGGGTTTGGAATTCATTGTCTGGGACTTTAGTTGAGGTGGTGGATAATCTTTTCACATTAAAGAAAAAGGGTTGGTACAGCACTTAAAATGAAATAACATTCAAGGCAACGGGCCTATTGCTAAAACATGAGCCGAATGTGAACTTAGTGTGGCTTCAGTGGTTACAGACACAATGGAATGAAGTGCTTGTCCAATTCACACGGATGATCCCTGGAATGGTAGGCTTAACCTATGATGAATGGCTAAGGATCCTGGGATTGTACTCACTACAGTTTAGAAGGTTGAGGGGAGAACTAATAAAAACTTACAAGATAATGTATGGTTTAGAAGAGGTGGACGCTAGGAGGTTGTTTCCGTTAGGAGGGGAGACGAGGACCCGTGGGCACAGCCTTAAAATTCGAGGGGGTCAATTTAAAACTGAAATCAGACGACATTTCTTCAGGCAGAAAGTGGTGGGCTTGTGGAATTCATTGCCGCAGAGTGCAGTGGAGGCCGGGATGTTGGACGCCTTCAAGGCAGAGATCGACAAATTCTTGATCTCAAAAGGAATCAAGGGCTACGCGGAGAGTGCAGGGAAGTGGTGTTGAAATGCCCATCAGCCATGATTTAAATGGCGGAGTGGACTTGATGGGCCGAATGGCCTTACCTCCACTCCTATGTCTCATGGCCTTATGGTCTAATTCTGGAGAATTCTCTTATTCTATGATTCTGGAGCAGGGGACAGTAAGTGGACAGCACAGGACAATTCACCTAACTTCTCCTTTACCAATCTTCTGTCTGCCTCCCCACTTCTCCCTATTTTTTTCAGAATCCCCTTCTCCCCCCACCATTTTTGAAGAAGGGTGTCGACCCGAAACATCAGCTTTCTTGCTTCTCTGATGCTGCTCGGCCCGCTGTGTTCATCCAGTTCTACTCCTTGTTCTCTCAGATTCTCCAGAATTGGCAAGTTCCTACTATCTCTCGAGGAAACTGACTTGTTTTTGCACCCAAACTGTGGTGAGAATGTGGAACGCACCGACTGTGTGGATGGTAGAGGCAGAAACCATGATAACACTTAACAAGTCTTTGATTGGTCATTTGCGATACCAAGGCATACAAGGCTCTGGGTCGAGTGCTGGGAAATGTGATGAGAATAGTTCGGGACTCGCATCTTGTGAGGGCACATACAATTTGCTGAAGGGTCTGTTCCATTGCCATAGCACTCTATTATGCTGTCCCTCAATGATCCTATGACAAGTAAGTGAAGGTTTGCACAAACAGGTACTTTTCAAGGACAATGCCAAAAGGAAAACTGATGCACAGACAAAGTGCATGTAAGAATTTAACCAAGGATTAACACCATTGAAGAGCTGGAATTTGTGCCAATGCACCAAACCTGCAGATGAAAATGCAGTGTCCAGTTTGATTGCAAACTGCAACAACCACCAGTTAGTAACATGATCCATGGAAATATCTGAATGCCTGTTGTTGTGATCTCAAGCATTTACCTGCGTCGAGTGAAATCCACCACCATAGTTCTGTTACATCGTTAGCCACCTCGCAATCGGTGTTGCATAGTCAATATCATTCCTTGACAACGCTTGAAGCAAGGCAGAAGCAGTGGTTTCCACAGTCATCGCAGAAGCCTGTGCTGCTTCAATTGGATACGGCTTCTCGTCCTCCAACAATGGAGGCTTTCCAGTTACCGACATCAGAATCTGTCATTTGAGAAAGGGATTAGCTGAGAATAAAGTTTACATCATATAGATTTTTGTTTGCATTTCAACAACACAACAATGGTTTTGCTGGTCAAGATCCAGCATTGTCTCACCACTAATGTCGAGAACATTCTCCATACTTCCCGCTCAGTGATGGGTCCTTTTGTTTGGGAAAAATAGGCACCTTCGAATGCAAATGAATCAAGATGAGCTTTAGTTTCTCATCAGGCTACATGGCAGTTATTACAAGATGTTACGAACAAAAGGTGAAGGAGCAGATGAAACCATTCATAGCATCAGTCTGGATGATCTTCTTGCGCTCATCCTGAGGAGGCATCACAGATCTTAACTTACACGCAATTCAAATTATTTCACGCAATGACAAGACTGAATGTTCGGGATACTGCAAATGCCATAGCACCTGGCAGCATCCCACAAACTGTATTGGAACAATGTGCCCCAAGGTCAGCACACCAACAGTAAATGTTTTCCAGTACATTTTTAAACACTTGCGACACTCACATTTCAGAGAAAGATGACCTATCACGCAATCGGCAGACAAATTGTCCTGACCAATTATGACCTCAATGTATTCTCAATCATCAGCAAAGTAATGCAACATCTGGATGACAGTGCTGTCAAACAGCTGCACACTGAGGCTCAGTTTACTTTTCGTCATGCCACACTTCTCGCAACCTCATTCAGGATTTACCACAAATATGATCAGAGATCCTGAGCTTGAAAAGGAAGGAAACTGCAATCTGTCATTTCCACCCTGGCAACTTCTGATTGAATGTGGTGTTCAGCAGAGGAATAGGAAGTTGAGTCAGTGGCATTCACTGGATACCTGCACTGGTTGAAGTCATGTCTTCACTTGAACCAAAGTGGAGACATGAATGTTCATTGAATATTGTCCAGGTGTCCAGCAGAATTCATGACTTTTCCAACAGTGAAGTCAACGATGAGAAAATACAGTGAGACTTGGACAATTATCAGGCTTGGCCTGACAAAGGATAAGTAACATTTGCACCACACAAGTGCTAAGCAGCAATCAGCTCCAACAAGAGAGAATATGACCATATCACAAAATTCCATGTCCTTACCATCATCCTTACATTTGGTTTAAATGTGCAAGTGTTATCCAAGCCATGCAGGGCGATGGGCCAGGTGTTGGAAATGAGGTTAGAAAAATTCAGTGCTTGTCTTTGACTCTCACAGAATCCGTGAGCTTAAGAATTTATTTCTCCTGTACTGTAGACCACTGAGGTGCTTGGCTATCCACTTCATCAAGGTTAACACTGATCTAAAACTAAACCGGAACGGTTATATAATCAGCAGTAGCCAGGTCCGTTGTACAAACCGCCCTGCTGTGGGACAGGGTCAGGTAAATCCAAGTGAGTGATCGTGGTTGGAGACTCATTCGTTGGGGGCATAGTTTCTGCAGCCACATTTGAGATACCAGGGCTGTGTGTTGCCTCCCTGGTGCCAAGGTCAAGGAAATCTCTGAGTGGTTGCAACAAATTCTTAACGGGGAGGGTGAGCAGCCAGAGGCCATTGTGCACATTGGTACCAATGACGTAGGTAGAAAGAGGGATGTGATCCTGCGGACTGTGTACAAGGAGTTGGCAAAGAGGCTGAAAGGCAGGACCTAGAGGGTAATAATTTATGGGTTGCCACGAGTGCCACATGTTAGTGAGTTAAGTCAGAGAAAGATAGGTGAGATGAATGCATTGGTTAAGGAGCTGGTACTGGGGGCAGGCTTTCAGCTTCATGGATAATTGCGACCGCTTCTTGGGCAAGGGGTGACCTGTGTAAGAGGGATGGGTTGTACCTAAACTGAACGGGAACAAATACCCTCAACAGGGAGGTTTGCTAGTGCTACTTGGGAGGATTTAAAGACTGGCAGGCAGCTGGGAACCAGAGCAGCAGGTCAGCAAGCAGATGAATTGATGGCAGGTACATGCTAGGACCAATAAATCAGAAAAGAATGGCAGCCAGAGACAGGTACATGAACATGATGGCATGAACAAGCTGAAATATGTTTATTTCAGTGCAAGGAGTATTATAGGTAAGGCAGATGAGCTTAGAGCCTGGATCAGTACATGGGACTCTGATGTTGAGGCCATTACAGAGGCTTGGTTGAGACAGAGACAGGACTGGCTGCTCAATGTTCCAGGGTTTCATTGCTTTAGACAAGATAGAGGGGAAGGTAAAAGAAGGAGGTGCACTCCGAACCTGTGGGAAATGTTACATCTACACCTCGAAAGGACATTCTGGAGGGCTTGCCCACTGAGGCAATAGAGGTAGCATTGAAAAATAAGATAGACACAATCACTCTGATCAGATTAAACTAATAGCCTGCTCCCCTGTAGCCACTGACACACTGAGGAACAAATATGTAGGCAGCTTTTGAAACGATGCAATAACTCAGAGTTGTCACAGTCAGTGAATTTCACCTCCCCGGTATTGACTGGGACTCCCTTACAACAAGAGTTTAAATGAGGCTGAATTTGTTAAGACTATCCAAGAGAGTTTCTTGACACAGTATGTGGATAGAAGATGGGCCATACTGGACTTTGTCCTGGTCAGGTAACTGGTGAGAAGGGTGGGAAAGCATTTTGGAAATAGTGATCACAACTCCTTCAATTTTAAGATTGCTATGAAGAAGGACAAGTCAGGACCTTGGGGGAGAGTAAATTATATCAGTTTTAGGTAGGAGCTGGGGAGTGTTAATTGGGAGGAGCTGTCACATTTGCCATATGGGAATTGTTTGAAGGCCTGCTTATGAGTTTAGGATCAGGAAGGAGGAAGGACAAGGATGGCAAGGTAAAAGACCCTTGGATAATTGGGGAGGTTGTGAAGTTCGTCAAAAGGGAAAAACAAAAATATGTCAGGTTTACGAAGCTAAAATCGAACAGGGCCGACATAAAGAAAGCAGAGAAAGAAAGGCTATGAAATGACCTTGGCAAGGAGGGTTGAAGGAAATCCCAAGGCATTCTGTGCATACATCTAAAACAAGGGGATAAATAGCAAGAAGGTACGACCATTCAGGATAAAGGAGAGAACTTGTGTTTGGAAGCAGAGGATGTGGGCAAGATCCTAAATGAGTACTGTGCATCACTATTCACTCAGGCGAAGGGTATGGAGGATAGTGGGATTTGTGTGGAGCATGCGAATATGATAACAGCATTTTGAAATCAAGAAAGAGCATTAAGGTGGATAAGTCCTCAGGACCCAATGGTATCTCCTCAAGGTTTTTGAGCGAGGTGAGAGAGGAGATTGTCGGGGCAGTCAGCAATATCTTTGTATCCTTGGTAGCCACTGGAGGGGTACTGGAAGATTAGCAAGTTGCTAAATGTTCTTCTTCTGTTCAAGAAGGGAAATAGGGTCAATCCAGGAAACTCTCGACTAGCGAGTTTCTCATCGTTCATTGGGAAGCTATTGGAGAGAATTCTTAGGGATTGTATTTATCTGTATTTGGAACAGCATGGCCTAATTAGGGACAGTCAGCATGGCTTTGTGCAGGGCAGGTCATGTCTTCCTAACTTGACTGAATTTTTTGAGGAGGTGACGAATGTGATCAATGAAGGTAGAGCAGTGGATATTGTTTTCATGGATTTCAGCAATACTTTCAACAAGGTGCCTCATGGTAGGATCATCCAGAAAATTAAGATGCACCGAGTCCATGGTGGCTTGGATGCTTGGATTCACAACTGGCTTGCCCAGAGAAGACAGAGGCAAGTGGTGGAAAGGTGCTTTTCAGGCTGTAGATCCAGGACGATTGGTGTTCCGCAGGGATCTGTGCTGGGACCTCTGCTGTTTGTGGTCTATACAAAATGACTGAGGTGAAAATATAGATGGATGGGTTAGCAAGTTTGCAGACAATAGAATGATTGGTAGAATCGTGATGAGTGTAGACGTCATAAAAGGATACAGATCAGTTGCAGAAACTGCAAGTGGATTTTAATCCATTAAATGTGAGATGCTCCACTTTGGGAAATCAACTATTACGGAAAAATATACAGTTAATGGCACCCCTCAGTGCAGACCCCCTCAGTGCAGAATTGTTAAGGTGGGAATGCAGGTGCACTCAATCTGTTCATTGAGAACTGTCGACGTGATATCACCTCAATTTCTCTGTTCCCCGCACCAAACCCAACCTACGTCCTGCCCAACTGACTGCCCTCCACGCACTCATATCTCACCCTGACTTTGTTATTAAGCCTGCCGATAAGGTGGTGCTGCTGTGGTCTGGTGAGCTGAAGTCTATCTTGCAGAGGCTGAGCGCCAGCTCTCAGATACCTCCTCCGACTTCTCCTGGATCATGACCGCACCGGGCCATTGTATCTACGACAGTAACTGATCTTGGTCTGTCCAGTGATCTTCCCCCTCTGCTTCCAAGCTGAAAGGCCACAGCTCCCCACAGGTTGCTCCTACGCCCCCTAAAAATCCACAAATGAGACTGTCCTGGCAGACCCATTGTTTCAGCCTGTTCCTGCCCCACAGAACTCATCTCTTCCTACCTTGACTCAATCTTCTGTCCCCTGGTCCAAGCCCTGCCCACGTACATCCAGAAATACTCTGACATCTTACGCAGGTTTAAAAACATCAGTTTGCCGGTTCCAGCTGCGTCCTCTTTACCATGAACCTGTAATTCCTTTACACATCCATTCCCCACCGGGAGGTTCTACGGGCTGTCCTCTTCTACCTGGAGCAAAGAACTGAACATTCCCCTCACACCACCACCCTCCTCCACTTGGTCGACCTCATCCTCACCCTCAACAACTTCTTGTTTAACTCCTCTCATTTTCTTCGGGTAAGAGGAGCAGCTCCGGGCACCTGCATGGGCCCGAGTTATACCTGTCTCTTCACGGGGTACGTGGAACATTCCCACCCACAACACTTTCTCCGATACATCAATGATATCATCCGGCTGCTTCTCTCTCTTGTCTGAAATTGGAAAACTTCATCAACTTCGCCTCCAATTTCCGTCCTGCCCTCACTTTCACCTGCTCTATCTCTGACTCCACCCTTCCCTTCCTCAACATTTCTGCTTCCATTCCTGGGGGTAGGCTTCGCACTAATATCCATTACAAACTCTCTGACTCTCACAGCTACCTGGTCTATATATCCTCACACCCCACTTTCTGTAAAGACTCCAACCTCTTCTTTCACTTCCTCCATCTCCATCGAATATGTTCTCATGAGGCCAACATCAACAAGGGAGCCTGCAAAATGTCCACCTTCTTCCTCAACTGAGGATTCCCCGGCTCCGCGGTCAACAAGGCCCTCAACTGTGTCCAACCCAGCTCCCGCACTTTTGCCCTCACCTTTTCTCTTCCCTCCCAAGACAGCAATAAGCTTCCACTTGATCTTACCTATCAACCCACATGCCCACATCCATACAAACATCAGGCACCATTTCCACCACCACCAGCAGGATGCCGCCACCAGACACATATTCCCCTCCTCTCCCTTATCCGCCTTTACCGGAGGACCCGGAGGAAATGCAAGCAGACACGGGGAGAACGTGCAAACTTCGCACAGACGATTGCCCGAGGCTGCAATGCGAACCACTGAGCCACCGTGCTGCCCAGAATCTTGGTGGTGTGGATGAGCAGAGAGATCTCGGTGTCCATGTGTGTAGATCCCTGAAAATTGCCACGCAGATTGATAGGCTTGTTCAAAAGGCGTACGGCGTGTTAGGTTTTATTGGTACAGAGATTGAGTTTCGGAGCCATGAAGTCATGTTGCAGCTGTACAAAACACTGGTGCAGCCGCGCTTGGAGTATTGCGTACAGTTCTGATCGCCACATTATCGGAAGGATTTAGAGGGGGTTTGTTAGGATCTTGTCTGGTGTGGAAGGAAGGTCTTATGAGGAAAAGCTTCGAGACTTGAGGCTGTTTTTGTCAGAAGAAGGTGAAGAGGCAACTTAATGGAGACATACAAGATAATCAGAGGATTAGATAGGGTGGACAGCGACAGCCTTTTTCCTCGATGGTGATGGCGAGCACGAGTGGAGATAGGTTTAAATTGAGGTGAGATAGATATGGGACACATGTCAGAGGGAGGTTCTTTATTCAGAGAGTAGTATGGGTGCGGAATGCCCTGCCTGCAACAGGAGTAGATTGCCAAGTTTAAGGGCATTTAAATGAACATTGCTAAATATATGGATGGTAATGGAATAGTGTCGGTTAGATGGGCTTCAGGTTGGATTCACAGGTCGGCGCAACATCGAGGGCCGAAGGGCCTGTACTGCGCTGTAATGTTCTATGTTCTATGTCATAATACTTCAGTGAATTCTGGTTACCCTGCCGTAGGAAGAATGCTGTTAAACTATACAGAGTGCAAAAATAATTACAAAAGGTCATTGCCGGGACTGGAGGGTTTATGAGGAGTGGTGGATAGGCTCGGACTTTTTCCCAGGCGTATCGGAGACGAAGGGGTGACTTTCCAGAGGTGTAAAAAATCATGATGGGCATTGATAAGGGGAATAGCCAAGGTCGGGGAGTCCAAAGCTAGAAGGGAGTAGGTTCAAATGTGAAAGGGGAAAGATTTAAAAGTGACCCGAGAGGCAACTTGTCGCACACAGAGGGTGGTGCGTGAATGCAATGAGCTGCCAACAGACGTGGTAGAGGCAGATAATATTACAGTATTTAAAAGACATTTGGACAGGTACACAATGAGGAAAGGTTTAGACGGATACCAAACGCAGGCAAATGGGACCGGTTAAGTTTGGGACACCTGGTCAGTACAGATGATTGGGGCTGAAGGTCCTGATTCGGTGCTGTATGACTCTATGAATCTATGACTGAAGAGCTAACTAGGTGTGTGGATGAGGGCAATGCATTTGATACAGTCTACTTGGGCATCAGCAAAGCTTTTGACAAGATCCCCCATTTGAAGACTGTTAGAACAGGAAACAGTCCATGGGATCCGAGGACACATGTGCACAGGAAATCATAACTCATGTAATTTGAATGAGTTTTTTAAAGTAGTAATGAAGAGCATTGATTAAGGCAGAAAGATGGACGTATATGGGCTTCAGTCAGGCATTCAAGAAGGTTCCTCACAGAGGTCCAGTAGGGAAGTTAAATCACACGGAGTACAGGGAGAGCGAGCCATAGAACATAGAACATAGAACATTACAGCACAGTACAGGCCCTTCGGCCCTCGATCTTGTGCCGACCTGTCATGTCGATCTCAAGCCCATCTAACCTGCACTGTTCCATGTACGTCCATATGCTTGTCCAATGACCACTTAAATGTACCGAAAGTTGGCAAATCTACTACCGTTGCAGGCAAAGCGTTCCAATCCCTTACTACTCTCTGAGTAAAGAAACTACCTCTGACATCTGTCCTACATCTTTCACCCCTCAATTTAAAGCTATGCCCCCTCATGCTCACCGTCACCATCCTAAGAAAAAGGCTCTCCCTATCCACCCTATCTCACCCTCTGATTATTTTATATGTTTCAATTAAGTCACCTCTCAACCTTCTTCTCTCAAATGAAAACACCCTCAAGTCCCTCAGCCATTCCTCGTAAGACCTTCCCTCCATACCAGGCAACATCCTAGTAAATCTCCTCTGCACCCTTTCCAAAGCTTCCACATCCTTCTTATAATGCGGTGACCAGAACTGTATACAATACTCCAAGTGCGGCCGCACCAGAGTTTTGTACAGCTTCACCATAACCTCTCGGTTCCGGAACTCGATCCCTCTATTAATCAAAGCTAAAACACTGTAGGCCTTCTTAACAGCCCTGTCAACCTGGGTGGCAACTTTCAAGGATCTGTGTTCATGGACACCGAGATCTCTCTGCTCATGTATACTCCTAAGAATCTTACCATTAGCCCTGTACTTTGCCTTCCGGTTACTCCTGCCGATGTGCATCACCTCACACTTGTCTGCATTAAACTCCATTTGCCACCTCTCAGCCCAGCTCTGCAGCTTATCTATGTCTCTCTGCAACCAATCCTTTGTCACTCTCCACAACTCCACCTATCTTAGTGTCGTCTGCAAATTTACTAACCCATCCTTCTACGCCCTCATCCAGGTCATTTATAAAAATGACAAACAGCAGTGGACCCAACACCCACCCTTGCGGTACACCACCAGTAACTGGTCTCCAGGATGAACGTTTCCCATCAACTACCACACTCTGTCTTCTTTCAGCAGGCCAATTTCCGATCCAAGCTGCTGTATCTCCCACAATTCCATTCCTCTGCATTTTGTACAATAGTCTGTTTTGGGGAACCTTATCGAACGCCTTGCTGAAATCCATATACTCCACATCAACCGGTTTACTCTCATCTACCTGTCTGATCACCTTCTCAAAGAACTCAATAAGGTTTGTGAGGCACGACCTACCCTTCACAAAACTGTGCTGACTATCCCTAATCAATTTATTCTTTTCTAGATGATTGTAAATCCTATCCCTCAGAACCTTTTCCAACACTTTACCAACAACTGAGGTAAGGCTCACTGGCCGATAATTACCAGGGTTGTCTCTACTCCCCTTCTTGAACAGAAGAACCACAATTGCTATCCTCCAGTCATCGGGCACTATTCCTGCAGACAATGATGAGTTAAAGATCAATGCCAAAGGCTCGGCAATCTCCTCCCCGGATTCCCCGAGGATAAATCCCATCCGGCCCAGGGGTCATAGCTATCTTCACCCTCTGTAGGATTTCAAATACCTCTTCCTTGTGAACCTCAATCCCACCTAGTCCAGTAGCCTGTATCTCTGTATTCTCCTCGACAACATTGTTGTTTTCTAGAGTGAATACTGTTGAAAAATATTCATTTAGCGCTTCCCCTATCTCATCTGACTCCACACACAACTTACCACTACTATCCTTAATTGGACCTAATCTTACTTTTGTCATTCTTGTATTCCTTAAATACCGACAGAAAAGTTTACGGTTTACCCTGATCCTATCCGCCAACAACTTCTCATGTCTCCTCCTGGCTCTTCTGAGATCTCTCTTTCGGTCTTTCCTGGCTACCTTGTAACCTTCAAGCACCCCAACTGAGCATTCACATCTTATAGTAACAGAAGCCTTCTGCCTCCTCTTGACCAGAGATTCCACTTCCTTCGTAAACCATGGCTTCCGTGCTCTACAGCTTCCTCCCTGCCTGACAGGTACATACTTATCTAGGAAGCACAGGAGCTTTTCATTGAATAAGCTCCACATTTCTACTGGGCCCATCCCCTGCAGTTTCCTTCCCAATCCTATGCTCTCTAAATCTTGCCTAATCTCATCGTAATTGCCTTTCACCCAGATATAACTCTTGCCCAGTGGTGTACACCTATCCCTTTCCATCACTAAAGTAAACATAACAGAATTCTGATCGCTATCACCAAGGTGATCACCAACTTTGAAATCTAACACCTGGCCGGGCTCATGACCCAGTACCAAATCTGATGTGGTCACTGCACTCCAACTCCATTAGTCACTGCATCCCATTTCGCTAAGTCACTGCATCCCATTTCAGTCAGTCACTGCATCCCATTTCCCACAGTGACTGCATCTCCATTCCCCGAGTCACTGCACTTCATTTCCCTTGGTCACTGCATCCCATTTCACTCAGTCACTGCATCCCATTTCTCACGGACGCTGCATCCAATATCCGTCAGGTACTGCATCCCATTTCCAGAGTCACTGCATCCCATTTCCCTCAGTCAGTGAATCCCATTTCCATCAGTCACTGCATCCCATTTCACTCTGTCACTGCATTCAATTTCCATCAGTTGCTGCATTCAATTTCTTTCAGTCACTGCATCCCATTTCACTCAGTCACTGCATCCCATTTCCATCAGTCACTGCCTCCCTTTTCACTCAGTCACTGAATCCCATTTCACTCAGTCACTGCATCCCATTTCAGTCAGTCACTGCATCCCATTTCAGTCAGTCACTGCATCCTATTTCACGCAGTCACTGCAACCCATTTCACGCAGTCACTGCAACCCATTTCACGCAGTCACTGCATCCCATTTAACTGAGACAGTGAATCCCATTCAAATGAGACAGTGCATCCATTTCCCTTAGTCACTGCACCCTATTCCCCACAGTCACCGCATACCATTTCCCTCAGTCACCGCTTCCCATGACCCTCACTCACTGCATCCCATTGCCCTCAGTCACTGCATCCCATTACCCTCAGTCACTGCATCCCATTGCCCTCAGTCACTGCATCCCATTACCCTCAGTCACTGCATCCCCTTTCCATCAGTCACTGCATCCCATTTCACTCAGTCACTGCATCCCATTTCACTCAGTCACTGCATCCCATTTCACTCAGTCACTGCATCCCATTTGACTCAGTCACTGCCTCCTACGTCACTCAGTCACTGCATCCCATTTCACTCAGTCACTCCCTCCCATTTCACTCAGTCACTCCCTCCCATTTCACTCAGTCACTCCCTCCCATTTCAGTCACTGCATCCCATTTCCCTCAGTCACTGCATCCCATTTCCCACATTCACAGCATCACATTTCACTCGGTCACTGCATCCCATTACCCTCCGTCACTGCATCCCATTTCAATCAGCCAATGCATCCCATTTCAATCAGCCACTCCGTCATATTCACCCAGTCATTGCATCCCATTTCACGCAGTCACAGCATCCCATTTGACTCAGTCACGACATCCTATTTAACGGAGACAGTGAATCCTATTCAACTGATACAGTGCATCCATTTCCCTCAGTCACCGCACCCTATTCCCCACAGTCACCGCATTCCATTCCCCTCAGTCGCCGCATCCCATTTCACTCAGACACCGCATCCCATTTCCGTCAGTCACCGCATCCCATGGCCCTCACTCACAGCATCCAATTTCCATCAGTCACAGCTTCCCATTTCACTCAGTGACTGCATCCCATTTCACTCAGTGACTGCATCCCATTACCCTCAGTCACTGCATCAGATTACCCTCAGTCACTGCATCCCGTTTCACTCAGTCACTGACTCCCCCTTGACTCAGTCACTGACTCCCCCTTGACTCAGTCACTGACTCCCCCTTCACTCAGTCACTGACTCCCACTTCACTCAGTCACTGACTCCAACTTCACTCAGTCACTGACTCCAACTTCACTCAGTCACTCCCATTTTAGTCAGTCACCGCACCCCATTCCACACAGTCACCGCATTCCATTTCCCTCAGTCATCGCATCCCATTTCCCTCAGTCACCGTGTACCATTTCCCTCAGTCACTGCATCCCATTACCATCAGTCACTGCATCACTTTTCACTCAGTCACTGCATCACTTTTCACTCAGTCACTGCATCACTTTTCACTCAGTCACAGCCTCCCACTTCACGCAGTCACAGCCACCCACTTCACTCAGTCACTGCCTCCCAATTCACTCAGTCACTCTGTCCCATTTCAGTCAGTCACGACCTCCAATTTCAGTCAGTCACGACCTCCAATTTCAGTCAGTCACTGCATCCTATTTGACTCGGTCACTGCCTCCCATTTCACTCAGTCACTGCATCCCATTTCACTCAGTCACTGCATCCCATTTCACTCAGTCACTGCATCCCATTACACTCAGTCACTGCATCCCATTTCACTCAGTCACTGCCTCCCATTTCACTCAGTCACTGCCTCCCACTTCGTTCAGTCACTCCCTCCCATTTCAGTAAGTCACTGCATCCCATTTCCCTAAGTCACGGCATCCCATTTCCCACATTCACTGCATCTCCTTTCCCTCAGTCACCACATCCCATTTCACTCAGTCACAGCATCCCATTTCACTCAGTCACGGCATCCCATTTCACTCAGTCACGGCATCCCATTTCACTCAGTCACTGCATCCCATTTCACTCAGTCACTGCATCGCATTTCCCATAGTCACTGCATCTCCTTCCGCCATTAACTGCATCGCATTGAACTCAGTCACTGCATCACATTACCCTCAGTCACTCCATCCCATTTCACGCAGTCACTGCAACCCATTTCACGCAGTCACTGCAACCCATTTCCCACAGTCACTGCAACCCATTTCCCTCAGTCACAGCATCCCATTTCACTCAGTCAGAGCATCCCATTTCACTCAGTCACTGCATCCCATTTAACTGAGACAGTGAATCTCATTGAACTGAGACGGTGCATCCCATTACCCTCAGTCACAGCATTCCATTTCCCACAGTCACTGCATCTAGTTACCCTCAGTAACTGCATCTACTTTCCTTCAGTCACTGCATCTCATTTCCTTCAGTCACTGCATCCCATTTGACTCAGTCACTACATCCTATTTAACTGAGACAGTGAATCCTATTCAACTGAGACAGTGCATCCATTTCCCTTAGTCACCGCACCCTATTCCCCACTGTCACTGCATACCATTTCCCTCAGTCACCGCTTCCCATGGCCCTCACTCACTGCATCACATGACGCTCAGTCACTGCTTCCCATGAACCTCAGTCACTGCATCACACTACCCTCGGTCACAGCATCCCATTTCCATCAGTCACAGCATCCCATTTCCATCAGTCACAGCATCCCATTTCACTTAGTGACTGCATCCCATTTCACTCAGTGACTGCATCCCATTTTACTCAGTCACTGCATCCCATTTCACCTAGTCACTTCCTCCGACTTCGCTCAGTCACTGACTCCCATTTCACTCAGTCACTCCCTCGCATTTCAGTCAGTCACTCCCTGCCATTTCAGTCAGTCACTCCCTACCATTTCAGTCAGTCACTCCCTACCATTTCAGTCAGTCACTCCCTACCATTTCAGTCAGTCCCTACCATTTCACTCAGTCACTGCATCCCATTTCCCACATTCACTGCATCGCATTTCACTCAGTCACTGCATCCCATTTCACACAGTGACTGCACCCATTTCACACAGTGACTGCACCCATTTCACACAGTGACTGCACCCATTTCACACAGTCACTGCATCTCCTTTTCCTCAGACACTGCATCCCATTTCACTCAGTCACTGCATCCTATTTCCCTCAGTCACTGCGTCACATTTCCGACAGTAACTGCATCACATTTCACTCAGTCTCAGCACCCCATTTCACTCAGTCACTGCGTCACATTTCCGACAGTAACTGCATCACATTTCACTCAGTCTCAGCACCCCATTTCACTCAGTCACTGCCTCCCAATTCATGCAGTCACTCCGTCCCATTTCACTCACTCAGTGCGTACCATTTCCCTCAGTCACTGCATCCCATTTCTATCAGTCGCGACATCCCATTTCCCTCAGTCACTGCATCCCATTACCATCAGTCACTGCATCCCATTTCCCACAGTCACTGCGTCTCCTTTCCATCAGTCACAGCATCCCATTTCCCTCAGTCAGAGCATCCCATTTCACTCAGTCACTGCATCCCATTTAACTGAGACAGTGAATCTCATTGAACTGAGACGCTGCATCCCATTACCCTCAGTCACAGCATTCCATTTCCCACAGTCACTGCATCTCATTTCCCTCAGTCAATACATCTCATTTCCCTCAGTCAATGCATCTCATTTCCCTCAGTCAATGCATCTCATTTCCCTCAGTCACTGCATCCCATTTCACTCAGCCACTGCATCCCATTTCACTCAGCCACTGCATCCCATTTCACTCAGCCACTGCATCCCATTTCACTCAGCCACGGGATCCCATTTCACACAGTCACTGCATCCCATTTCACACAGTCACTGCATCCCATTTCACTGAGCCACTTCATCATATTCACTCAGTCATTGCATCTCATTTAACTGAGACAGTGAATCTCATTGAACTGAGACGGTGCATCCCATCACCCTCAGTCACAGCATTCCATTTGACTCAGTCACTACATGCTATTTAACGGAGACAGTGAATCCTATTCAACTGAGACAGTGCATCCATTTCCCTCAGTCACCGCACCCTATTCCCCACAGTCACTGCATCCCATTTCACTCAGTCACGGCATCCCATTTCACTCAGTCACTCCCTCACATTTCAGTCAGTCACTCCCTCCCATTTCACTCAGTCACTCCCTCCCATTTCACTCAGTCACTCCCTCCCATTTCACTCAGTCACTCCCTCTCATTTCAGTCACTGCATCCCATTACCCTCAGTCACTCCCTCCCATTTCACTCAGTCACTCCCTCCCATTTCACTCAGTCACTCCCTCTCATTTCAGTCACTGCATCCCATTACCCTCAGTCACTACATCACATTTCACGCAGTCAGTGCATCACATGTCTTTCAGTCTCTGCACCCCATTTCACTCAGTCACTGCATTCCATTTCCCATAGTCACTGGATCTCCTTTCCTCAGTCACGGCATCCCATTACACTCAGTCACTGCATCCCATTTCACTCAGTCACTGCATCCCATTTCCCACATTCACTGCAACACATTTCCCACAGTCCCTGCATCTCCTTTCGCTCAGTCACCGCACCCTATTCCCCACAGTCACTGCATCCCATGACCCTCACTCACTGCATCCCATGACCCTCAGTCACTGCATCCCATTTCACTCAGTCACGGCATCCCATTTCCCTCTGTCACGGCATCCCATTTCCCTCAGTCACTGCCTCCCACTTCACTCAGTCACTGCCTCCCACTTCACTCACCGCACCCTATTCCACACAGACACCGCATCCCATTTCCTACAGTTACCGAATCCCATTTCACTCAGTCACTGCATCCCATTTCACTCAGTCACGGCATCCCATTTCCCTCTGTCACGGCATCCCATTTCCCTCTGTCACGGCATCCCATTTCCCTCTGTCACTGCCTCCCACTTCACTCAGTCACTGCCTCCCACTTCACTCACCGCACCCTATTCCACACAGACACCGCATCCCATTTCCAACAGTTACTGAATCCCATTTCACTCAGTCACTGCATCACATTTCACTCAGTCTCTGCATCCCATTTCAGTCAGTCACTCCCTCCCATTTCAGTCAGTCACTCACTCCCATTTCCCTCAGTCACTGCATCCCATTTCAGTCTCTCCCTCCCATTTCCCTCAGTCACTGCATTGCATTTCCCTCAGTCAATGCATCACATTTCAATCAGTTACTGCATCACATTTCACTCAGTCACTGTATCACATTTCCCTCAGTCACTGAATCACATTTCCCTCAGTCAGAGCAGACCACTTCCCTCAGTCACTGCATCCCATTTCCCACATTCACTGCATCTCCTTTCCCTCAGTCACTGTATCCCATTACCCTCAGTCACTCCAACCCATTTCCCATAGTCACAGCATCTCCTTTCCTCATTCACTGCATCCCATTTCACTCAGTCACTGCGTCCCATTTCCCTCAGTCAGTGCAACCCAATTCCGAAAATCACTGCAACACATTTCCCACAGTCACTGCATCTCCTTTCCCTCAGTTACTGCAGCCCATTTCACTCAGTCGCTGCCTCACATTACCCTCAGTCACTGCACCCCATTACACTCAGTCACTGCGTCCTATTTGCCTCAGTCACTGAGTCCTATCCTCAGTCACTGCATTGCATTTCCCTCAGTCACTGCGTCCCAGTTCACTCAGTCAGTGCATGCCATTACCCTCACTCACTGCATCCCATTTCACTCTGTCACTGCATCTCCATTCCCCGAGTTACTACATCTCCTTTCCCACAGTCACTGCACAACATTTCACACAGTCAAGGCACCCCATTTCCATCAGTCACTGCATCGCATTTCACTCAGTCACTGTATCGCATTTCACACAGTCACTGCATCGCATTTCACACAGTCACTGCATCGCATTTCACACAGTCACTGCATCTCCTTTCCCTCAGGCACAGCATCTCATTTCACTCAGTCACTGCATCCCATTTCAGTCAGTCACTGCATCCCATTTCAGTCAGTCACTGCATCCTATTTCACGCAGTCACTGCAACCCATTTCACGCAGTCACTGCAACCCATTTCCCATAGTCACTGCATCCCATTTAACTGAGACAGTGAATCCCATTCAAATGAGACAGTGCATCCATTTCCCTTAGTCACTGCACCCTATTCCCCACAGTCACCGCATACCATTTCCCTCAGTCACCGCTTCCCATGACCCTCACTCACTGCATCCCATTGCCCTCAGTCAATTCATCCCATTACCCTCAGTCACTGGATCCCATTACCCTCAGTCACTGCATCCCATTACCCTCAGTCACTGCATCCCATTACCCTCAGTCACTGCATCCCCTTTCCATCAGTCACTGCATCCCATTTCACTCAGTCACTGCATCCCATTTGACTCAGTCACTGCCTCCTACGTCACTCAGTCACTCCCTCCCATTTCACTCAGTCACTCCCTCCCATTTCAGTCACTGCATCCCATTTCCCTCAGTCACTGCATCCCATTTCCCACATTCACTGCATCACATTTCACTCGGTCACTGCATCCCATTACCCTCAGTCACTGCATCCCATTTCAATCAGCCAATGCATCCCATTTCAATCAGCCACTCCGTCATATTCACTCAGTCATTGCATCCCATTTCACGCAGTCACAGCATCCTATTTGACTCAGTCACGACATCCTATTTAATGGAGACAGTGAATCCTATTCAACTGATACAGTGCATCCATTTCCCTCAGTCACCGCACCCTATTCCCCACAGTCACCGCATTCCATTCCCCTCAGTCGCCGCATCCCATTTCACTCAGACACCGCATCCCATTTCCGTCAGTCACCGCATCCCATGGCCCTCACTCACAGCATCCAATTTCCATCAGTCACAGCTTCCCATTTCACTCAGTGACTGCATCCCATTTCACTCAGTGACTGCATCCCATTACCCTCAGTCACTGCATCAGATTACCCTCAGTCACTGCATCCCGTTTCACTCAGTCACTGACTCCCACTTCACTCAGTCACTGACTCCCACTTAACTCAGTCACTCCCATTTTAGTCAGTCACCGCACCCCATTCCACACAGTCACCGCATTCCATTTCCCTCAGTCATCGCATCCCATTTCCCTCAGTCACCGTGTACCATTTCCCTCAGTCACTGCATCCCATTTCACTCAGTCACTGCATCCCATTACCATCAGTCACTGCATCCGATTACCATCAGTCACTGCCTCCCAATTCACTCAGTCACTCTGTCCCATTTCAGTCAGTCACGACCTCCAATTTCAGTCAGTCACGACCTCCAATTTCAGTCAGTCACTGCATCCTATTTTACTCGGTCACTGCCTCCCATTTCACTCAGTCACTGCCTCCCATTTCACTCAGTCACTGCCTCCCATTTCACTCAGTCACTGCCTCCCATTTCACTCAGTCACTGCCTCCCATTTCACTCAGTCACTGCATCCCATTTCACTCAGTCACTGCATCCCATTTCACTCAGTCACTGCATCCCATTTCACTCAGTCACTGCCTCCCATTTCACTCAGTCACTGCATCCCATTTCACTCAGTCACTGCATCCCATTTCACTCAGTCACTGCATCCCATTTCACTCAGTCACTGCCTCCCATTTCACTCAGTCACTGCATCCCATTTCACTCAGTCACTGCCTCCCATTTCACTCAGTCACTGCCTCCCACTTCGTTCAGTCACTCCCTCCCATTTCAGTAAGTCACTGCATCCCATTTCCCTCAGTCAGAGCATCCCATTTCACTTAGTCACTGCATCCCATTTAACTGAGACAGTGAATCTCATTGAACTGAGACGCTGCATCCCATTACCCTCAGTCACAGCATTCCATTTCCCACAGTCACTGCATCTCCTTTCCCTCAGTTACTGCATCTCATTTCCCTCAGTCAATACATCTCATTTCCCTCAGTCAATGCATCTCATTTCCCTCAGTCACTGCATCCCATTTCACTCAGCCACTGCATCCCATTTCACTCAGCCACTGCATCCCATTTCACTCAGCCACTGCATCCCATTTCACTCAGCCACTGCATCCCATTTCACACAGTCACTGCATCCCATTTCACTGAGCCACTTCGTCATATTCACTCAGTCATTGCATCTCATTTAACTGAGACAGTGAATCTCATTGAACTGAGACGGTGCATCCCATCACCCTCAGTCACAGCATTCCATTTGACTCAGTCACTACATGCTATTTAACGGAGACAGTGAATCCTATTCAACTGAGACAGTGCATCCATTTCCCTCAGTCACTGCACCCTATTCCCCTCAGTCACCGCATCCCATTTCACTCAGTCACGGCATCCCATTTCACTCAGTCACTCCCTCACATTTCAGTCAGTCACTCCCTCACATTTCAGTCAGTCACTCCCTCCCATTTCACTCAGTCACTCCCTCCCATTTCACTCAGTCACTCCCTCCCATTTCACTCAGTCACTCCCTCCCATTTCACTCAGTCACTCCCTCTCATTTCAGTCACTGCATCCCATTACCCTCAGTCACTGCATCACATTTCACTCAGCCAATGCATCCCATTTCACTCAGCCAATGCATCCATTTTCACTCAGTCATTGCATCCCATTTCACTCAGTCACAGCATCCCATTTGACTCAGTCACGACATCTTATTTAACAGAGACATTGAATCCTATTCAACTGAGACAGTGCATCCCAGGAACCTCAGTCACCGCACCCTATTCCACACAGACACCGCATCCCATTTCCTACAGTTACCGAATCCCATTTCACTCAGTCACTGCATCACATTTCACTCAGTCTCTGCATCCCATTTCACTCAGTCACTGCATCCCAATTCACTCAGTCACTGCATCCCATTTCACTCAGTCACTGCATCCCATTTCACTCAGTCACTGCATCCCATTTCACTCAGTCACTGCATCCCATTTCACTCAGTCACTGCCTCCCATTTCAGTGACTCCCTCCCATTTCTCTCAGTCACTACATCACATTTCACGCAGTCAGTGCATCACATGTCTTTCAGTCTCTGCACCCCATTTCACTCAGTCACTGCATCCCATTTCCCATAGTCACTGGATCTCCTTTCCTCAGTCACGGCATCCCATTACACTCAGTCACTGCATCCCATTTCACTCAGTCACTGCATCCCATTTCCCACATTCACTGCAACACATTTCCCACAGTCCCTGCATCTCCTTTCGCTCAGTCACCGCACCCTATTCCCCACAGTCACTGCATCCCATGACCCTCACTCACTGCATCCCATGACCCTCAGTCACTGCATCCCATTTCACTTAGTCACGGCATCCCATTTCACTCAGTCACTGCATCCCATTTCCCTCTGTCACGGCATCCCATTTCCCTCTGTCACGGCATCCCATTTCCCTCAGTCACTGCCTCCCACTTCACTCAGTCACTGCCTCCCACTTCACTCAGTCACTGCCTCCCATTTCAGTCAGTCTCTCCCTCCCATTTCCCTCAGTCACTGCATCGCATTTCCCTCAGTCAATGCATCACATTTCAATCAGTTACTGCATCACATTTCACTCAGTCACTGTATCACATTTCCCTCAGTCACTGTATCACATTTCCCTCAGTCACTGTATCACATTTCCCTCAGTCAGAGCAGACCACTTCCCTCAGTCACTGCATCCCATTTCCCACAGTCACTGCATCTCCTTTCCCTCAGTCACTGTATCCCATTACCCTCAGTCACTCCAACCCATTTCCCATAGTCACAGCATCTCCTTTCCTCATTCACTGCATCCCATTTCACTCAGTCACTGCGTCCCATTTCCCTCAGTCAGTGCAACCCAATTCCGAAAATCACTGCAACACATTTCTCACAGTCACTGCATCTCCTTTCCCTCAGTTACTGCAGCCCATTTCACTCAGTCACGGCCTCACATTACCCTCAGTCACTGCATACCATTACACTCAGTCACTGCACCCCATTTCACTCAGTCACTGCGTCCTATTTGCCTCAGTCACTGAGTCCTATCCTCAGTCACTGCATTGCATTTCCCTCAGTCACTGCGTCCCAGTTCACTCAGTCAGTGCATGCCATTACCCTCACTCACTGCATCCCATTTCCCTCTGTCACTGCATCCCATTTCACTCAGCCACTGCATACCATGACACTCAGTCACTGCACCCCATTTCACTCAGTCACTGCGTCCTATTTGCCTCAGTCACTGAGTCCTATCCTCAGTCACTGCATTGCCTTTCCCTCAGTCACTGCGTCCCAGTTCACTCAGTCAGTGCATGCCATTACCCTCACTCACTGCATCCCATTTCACTCAGCCACTGCATCCCATTTCACTCAGCCACTGCATCCCATTTCACTCAGCCACTGCATCCCATTTCACTCAGCCACTGCATCCTAATTAATGGAGACAGTGAATCCTATTCAACTGAGAGAGTGCATCCATTCCCCTCAGTCACCGCACCCTATTTCCCACAGTCACCGTATTCCATTCCCCTCAGTCACCGCATGCCATTTCGCTCAGTCACCGCATCCCATTTCCCTCAGTCACTGCATCCCATTGCCCTCAGTCACTGCATCCCATTTTCCACAGTCACTGCATCTCCTATCCCTCATTCACTGCATCTCCTATCCCTCATTCACTGCATCCCATTACCCACAGTCACTGCATCGCGTTACCCTCAGTCACTGTATCACATTACCCTCAGTCACTGCACCCATTTCCCACAGTCACTGCACCCATTTCCCACAGTCACTATATCCCATTTCCCACAGTCACTGCATCCCATTTCCCACAGTCACTGCATCCCATTGCCCTCAGTCACTGCATCCCATTGCCCTCAGTCACTGCATCCCATTGCCCTCAGTCACTGCAGCCCATTGCCCTCAGTCACTGCAGCCCATTGCCCTCAGTCACTGCAGCCCATTTCAAACAGACACTGCATCTCCTTTCCCGCGGTCACTGCATCTCAGTTCACAAAGCCACTGCATCCCATTGCCCTCAGTCACTGCATCCCATTGCCCTCAGTCACTGCATCCCATTTCACTCAGTCACTGCATCCCATTTAACGGACACAGTGAATCCCATTTAACTCAGACAGTGCATCCATTTCACTCAGTCATTGCATCTCATTCCCCTCAGTCACTGCATCCCATTACCCTGTCACTGCATCCCATGAACTGCAGTCACAGGATCCCATTTCAAACAGACACTGCATCATATTTCCCTCAGTCACTGCATCCCATTTCACACAGCCACTGCATCCCATTTCACTCAGTCACTGCATCCCATTTCACTCAGTCACTGCATCCCATTTCACTCAGTCACTGCATCCCATTTCCCACATTCACTGCAACTCCTTTCCCTCAGTCAGAGCATCCCATTTCAGTCAGTCACTGCATCCCATTTCCCTCAGTCACTGAAACCCATTTCGCTCTGTCAATGCATCTCCCTTCCCTCAATCACTGCATCACATTCCACTCAGTCACTGCATCCCATGACCCTCAGTCACTGTATCCCATGACGCTCAGTCACAGCATCCCATTTCACTCAGTCACGGCATCCCATTTCACTCAGTCACTGCATTCCATTACCCTCAGTCACTGCATCTCATTACCCTCAGTCACTGCATCCCATTACCCTCAGTCACTGCATCCCATTACCCTCAGTCACTGCAACCCATTTCAATCAGTCACTGCAACCCATTTCCCATAGTCACTGCATCTCCTTTCCTCAGTTCACAAAGCCACAGCATCCTATTTCACACAGTCACTGCATCCCATTTCACTTAGTCACTGCATCCCATTTCACTTAGTCACTGCATCCCATTTCACTTAGTCACTGCATCCCATTTCACTTAGTCACTGCATAGCATGACCCTCAGTCACTGCATCGCAATGACCCTCAGTCACTGCATCCCATTGCCCTCAGTCACTGCATCCCATTGCCCTCAGTCACTGCATCCCATTACCCTCAGTCACTGCATCCCATTACCCTCAGTCACTGCATCCCCTTTCCATCAGTCACTGCATCCCATTTCACTCAGTCACTGCATCCCATTTGACTCAGTCACTGCCTCCTACGTCACTCAGTCACTCCCTCCCATTTCACTCAGTCACTCCCTCCCATTTCAGTCACTGCATCCCATTTCCCACATTCACTGCATCACATTTCACTCGGTCACTGCATCCCATTACCCTCAGTCACTGCATCCCATTTCAATCAGCCAATGCATCCCATTTCAATCAGCCACTCCGTCATATTCACTCAGTCATTGCATCCCATTTCACGCAGTCACAGCATCCTATTTGACTCAGTCACGACATCCTATTTAATGGAGACAGTGAATCCTATTCAACTGATACAGTGCATCCATTTCCCTCAGTCACCGCACCCTATTCCCCACAGTCACCGCATTCCATTCCCCTCAGTCGCCGCATCCCATTTCACTCAGACACCGCATCCCATTTCCGTCAGTCACTGCATCCCATGGCCCTCACTCACAGCATCCAATTTCCATCAGTCACAGCTTCCCATTTCACTCAGTGACTGCATCCCGTTTCACTCAGTCACTGACTCCCACTTCACTCAGTCACTGACTCCCACTTAACTCAGTCACTCCCATTTTAGTCAGTCACCGCACCCCATTCCACACAGTCACCGCATTCCATTTCCCTCAGTCATCGCATCCCATTTCCCTCAGTCACCGTGTACCATTTCCCTCAGTCACTGCATCCCATTTCCCTCAGTCACTGCATCCCATTACCATCAGTCACTGCATCCCATTACCATCAGTCACTGCCTCCCAATTCACTCAGTCACTCTGTCCCATTTCAGTCAGTCACGACCTCCAATTTCAGTCAGTCACGACCTCCAATTTCAGTCAGTCACTGCATCCTATTTTACTCGGTCACTGCCTCCCATTTCACTCAGTCACTGCCTCCCATTTCACTCAGTCACTGCCTCCCATTTCACTCAGTCACTGCCTCCCATTTCACTCAGTCACTGCCTCCCATTTCACTCAGTCACTGCATCCCATTTCACTCAGTCACTGCATCCCATTTCACTCAGTCACTGCATCCCATTTCACTCAGTCACTGCCTCCCATTTCACTCAGTCACTGCATCCCATTTCACTCAGTCACTGCCTCCCATTTCACTCAGTCACTGCCTCCCACTTCGTTCAGTCACTCCCTCCCATTTCAGTAAGTCACTGCATCCCATTTCCCTAAGTCACGGCATCCCATTTCCCACATTCACTGCATCTCCTTTCCCTCAGTCACCACATCCCATTTCACTCAGTCACAGCGTCCCATTTCACTCAGTCACGGCATCCCATTTCACTCAGTCACTGCATCCCATTTCACTCAGTCACTGCATCGCATTTCCCATAGTCACTGCATCTCCTTCCGCCATTAACTGCATCGCATTGAACTCAGTCACTGCATCACATTACCCTCAGTCACTCCATCCCATTTCACGCAGTCACTGCAACCCATTTCACGCAGTCACTGCAACCCATTTCACGCAGTCACTGCAACCCATTTCCCACAGTCACTGCAACCCATTTCCCTCAGTCACAGCATCCCATTTCACTCAGTCAGAGCATCCCATTTCACTCAGTCACTGCATCCCATTTAACTGAGACAGTGAATCTCATTGAACTGAGACGGTGCATCCCATTACCCTCAGTCACAGCATTCCATTTCCCACAGTCACTGCATCTAGTTACCCTCAGTAACTGCATCTACTTTCCTTCAGTCACTGCATCTCATTTCCTTCAGTCACTGCATCCCATTTGACTCAGTCACTACATCCTATTTAACTGAGACAGTGAATCCTATTCAACTGAGACAGTGCATCCATTTCCCTTAGTCACCGCACCCTATTCCCCACTGTCACTGCATACCATTTCCCTCAGTCACCGCTTCCCATGGCCCTCACTCACTGCATCACATGACGCTCAGTCACTGCTTCCCATGAACCTCAGTCACTGCATCACACTACCCTCGGTCACAGCATCCCATTTCCATCAGTCACAGCATCCCATTTCACTTAGTGACTGCATCCCATTTTACTCAGTCACTGCATCCCATTTCACCTAGTCACTTCCTCCGACTTCGCTCAGTCACTGACTCCCATTTCACTCAGTCACTCCCTCGCATTTCAGTCAGTCACTCCCTGCCATTTCAGTCAGTCACTCCCTGCCATTTCAGTCAGTCACTCCCTACCATTTCAGTCAGTCACTCCCTACCATTTCAGTCAGTCACTCCCTACCATTTCAGTCACTCCCTACCATTTCACTCAGTCACTGCATCCCATTTCCCACATTCACTGCATCTCATTTCCCTCAGTCACTGCATACCATTTCCCCACTGTCACTGTATCACATTTCTGTCAGTCACTGCATCGCATTTCACTCAGTCACTGCATCCCATTTCACACAGTGACTGCACCCATTTCACACAGTGACTGCACCCATTTCACACAGTGACTGCACCCATTTCACACAGTGACTGCACCCATTTCACTCAGTCACTGCATCTCCTTTTCCTCAGACACTGCATCCCATTTCACTCAGTCACTGCATCCTATTTCCCTCAGTCACTGCGTCACATTTCCGACAGTAACTGCATCACATTTCACTCAGTCTCAGCACCCCATTTCACTCAGTCACTGCGTCACATTTCCGACAGTAACTGCATCACATTTCACTCAGTCTCAGCACCCCATTTCACTCAGTCACTGCCTCCCAATTCATGCAGTCACTCCGTCCCATTTCACTCACTCAGTGCGTACCATTTCCCTCAGTCACTGCATCCCATTTCTATCAGTCGCGACATCCCATTTCCCTCAGTCACTGCATCCCATTTCACTCAGTCACTGCATCCCATTACCATCAGTCACTGCATCCCATTACCATCAGTCACTGCATCACATTACCCTGAGTCACAGCATCCCATTTCACTCAGTGACTGCATCACATTTCACTCAGTGACTGCCTCCCATTTCCCACAGTCACTGCAACCCATTTCCCACAGTCACTGCGTCTCCTTTCCATCAGTCACAGCATCCCATTTCCCTCAGTCAGAGCATCCCATTTCACTTAGTCACTGCATCCCATTTAACTGAGACAGTGAATCTCATTGAACTGAGACGCTGCATCCCATTACCCTCAGTCACAGCATTCCATTTCCCACAGTCACTGCATCTCCTTTCCCTCAGTTACTGCATCTCATTTCCCTCAGTCAATACATCTCATTTCCCTCAGTCAATGCATCTCATTTCCCTCAGTCACTGCATCCCATTTCACTCAGCCACTGCATCCCATTTCACTCAGCCACTGCATCCCATTTCACTCAGCCACTGCATCCCATTTCACACAGTCACTGCATCCCATTTCACTGAGCCACTTCGTCATATTCACTCAGTCATTGCATCTCATTTAACTGAGACAGTGAATCTCATTGAACTGAGGCGGTGCATCCCATCACCCTCAGTCACAGCATTCCATTTGACTCAGTCACTACATGCTATTTAACGGAGACAGTGAATCCTATTCAACTGAGACAGTGCATCCATTTCCCTCAGTCACTGCACCCTATTCCCCTCAGTCACCGCATCCCATTTCACTCAGTCACGGCATCCCATTTCACTCAGTCACTCCCTCACATTTCAGTCAGTCACTCCCTCACATTTCAGTCAGTCACTCCCTCCCATTTCACTCAGTCACTCCCTCCCATTTCACTCAGTCACTCCCTCCCATTTCACTCAGTCACTCCCTCCCATTTCACTCAGTCACTCCCTCTCATTTCAGTCACTGCATCCCATTACCCTCAGTCACTGCATCACATTTCACTCAGCCAATGCATCCCATTTCACTCAGCCAATGCATCCATTTTCACTCAGTCATTGCATCCCATTTCACTCAGTCACAGCATCCCATTTGACTCAGTCACGACATCTTATTTAACAGAGACATTGAATCCTATTCAACTGAGACAGTGCATCCCAGGAACCTCAGTCACCGTACCCTATTCCACACAGACACCGCATCCCATTTCCTACAGTTACCGAATCCCATTTCACTCAGTCACTGCATCACATTTCACTCAGTCTCTGCATCCCATTTCACTCAGTCACTGCATCCCAATTCACTCAGTCACTGCATCCCATTTCACTCAGTCACTGCATCCCATTTCACTCAGTCACTGCATCCCATTTCACTCAGTCACTGCCTCCCATTTCAGTGACTCCCTCCCATTTCTCTCAGTCACTACATCACATTTCACGCAGTCAGTGCATCACATGTCTTTCAGTCTCTGCACCCCATTTCACTCAGTCACTGCATCCCATTTCCCATAGTCACTGGATCTCCTTTCCTCAGTCACGGCATCCCATTACACTCAGTCACTGCATCCCATTTCACTCAGTCACTGCATCCCATTTCCCACATTCACTGCAACACATTTCCCACAGTCCCTGCATCTCCTTTCGCTCAGTCACCGCACCCTATTCCCCACAGTCACTGCATCCCATGACCCTCACTCACTGCATCCCATGACCCTCAGTCACTGCATCCCATTTCACTTAGTCACGGCATCCCATTTCACTCAGTCACTGCATCCCATTTCCCTCTGTCACGGCATCCCATTTCCCTCAGTCACTGCCTCCCACTTCACTCAGTCACTGCCTCCCACTTCACTCAGTCACTGCCTCCCACTTCACTCAGTCACTGCCTCCTATTTCAGTCAGTCACTCACTCCCATTTCCCTCAGTCACTGCATCCCATTTCAGTCTCTCCCTCCCATTTCCCTCAGTCACTGCATCGCATTTCCCTCAGTCAATGCATCACATTTCACTCAGTCACTGCCTCCCATTTCACTCAGTCACTGCCTCCCACTTCGTTCAGTCACTCCCTCCCATTTCAGTAAGTCACTGCATCCCATTTCCCTAAGTCACGGCATCCCATTTCCCACATTCACTGCATCTCCTTTCCCTCAGTCACCACATCCCATTTCACTCAGTCACAGCGTCCCATTTCACTCAGTCACGGCATCCCATTTCACTCAGTCACTGCATCCCATTTCACTCAGTCACTGCATCGCATTTCCCATAGTCACTGCATCTCCTTCCGCCATTAACTGCATCGCATTGAACTCAGTCACTGCATCACATTACCCTCAGTCACTCCATCCCATTTCACGCAGTCACTGCAACCCATTTCACGCAGTCACTGCAACCCATTTCACGCAGTCACTGCAACCCATTTCCCACAGTCACTGCAACCCATTTCCCTCAGTCACAGCATCCCATTTCACTCAGTCAGAGCATCCCATTTCACTCAGTCACTGCATCCCATTTAACTGAGACAGTGAATCTCATTGAACTGAGACGGTGCATCCCATTACCCTCAGTCACAGCATTCCATTTCCCACAGTCACTGCATCTAGTTACCCTCAGTAACTGCATCTACTTTCCTTCAGTCACTGCATCTCATTTCCTTCAGTCACTGCATCCCATTTGACTCAGTCACTACATCCTATTTAACTGAGACAGTGAATCCTATTCAACTGAGACAGTGCATCCATTTCCCTTAGTCACCGCACCCTATTCCCCACTGTCACTGCATACCATTTCCCTCAGTCACCGCTTCCCATGGCCCTCACTCACTGCATCACATGACGCTCAGTCACTGCTTCCCATGAACCTCAGTCACTGCATCACACTACCCTCGGTCACAGCATCCCATTTCCATCAGTCACAGCATCCCATTTCACTTAGTGACTGCATCCCATTTTACTCAGTCACTGCATCCCATTTCACCTAGTCACTTCCTCCGACTTCGCTCAGTCACTGACTCCCATTTCACTCAGTCACTCCCTCGCATTTCAGTCAGTCACTCCCTGCCATTTCAGTCAGTCACTCCCTGCCATTTCAGTCAGTCACTCCCTACCATTTCAGTCAGTCACTCCCTACCATTTCAGTCAGTCACTCCCTACCATTTCAGTCACTCCCTACCATTTCACTCAGTCACTGCATCCCATTTCCCACATTCACTGCATCTCATTTCCCTCAGTCACTGCATACCATTTCCCCACTGTCACTGTATCACATTTCTGTCAGTCACTGCATCGCATTTCACTCAGTCACTGCATCCCATTTCACACAGTGACTGCACCCATTTCACACAGTGACTGCACCCATTTCACACAGTGACTGCACCCATTTCACACAGTGACTGCACCCATTTCACTCAGTCACTGCATCTCCTTTTCCTCAGACACTGCATCCCATTTCACTCAGTCACTGCATCCTATTTCCCTCAGTCACTGCGTCACATTTCCGACAGTAACTGCATCACATTTCACTCAGTCTCAGCACCCCATTTCACTCAGTCACTGCGTCACATTTCCGACAGTAACTGCATCACATTTCACTCAGTCTCAGCACCCCATTTCACTCAGTCACTGCCTCCCAATTCATGCAGTCACTCCGTCCCATTTCACTCACTCAGTGCGTACCATTTCCCTCAGTCACTGCATCCCATTTCTATCAGTCGCGACATCCCATTTCCCTCAGTCACTGCATCCCATTTCACTCAGTCACTGCATCCCATTACCATCAGTCACTGCATCCCATTACCATCAGTCACTGCATCACATTACCCTGAGTCACAGCATCCCATTTCACTCAGTGACTGCATCACATTTCACTCAGTGACTGCCTCCCATTTCCCACAGTCACTGCAACCCATTTCCCACAGTCACTGCGTCTCCTTTCCATCAGTCACAGCATCCCATTTCCCTCAGTCAGAGCATCCCATTTCACTTAGTCACTGCATCCCATTTAACTGAGACAGTGAATCTCATTGAACTGAGACGCTGCATCCCATTACCCTCAGTCACAGCATTCCATTTCCCACAGTCACTGCATCTCCTTTCCCTCAGTTACTGCATCTCATTTCCCTCAGTCAATACATCTCATTTCCCTCAGTCAATGCATCTCATTTCCCTCAGTCACTGCATCCCATTTCACTCAGCCACTGCATCCCATTTCACTCAGCCACTGCATCCCATTTCACTCAGCCACTGCATCCCATTTCACACAGTCACTGCATCCCATTTCACTGAGCCACTTCGTCATATTCACTCAGTCATTGCATCTCATTTAACTGAGACAGTGAATCTCATTGAACTGAGGCGGTGCATCCCATCACCCTCAGTCACAGCATTCCATTTGACTCAGTCACTACATGCTATTTAACGGAGACAGTGAATCCTATTCAACTGAGACAGTGCATCCATTTCCCTCAGTCACTGCACCCTATTCCCCTCAGTCACCGCATCCCATTTCACTCAGTCACGGCATCCCATTTCACTCAGTCACTCCCTCACATTTCAGTCAGTCACTCCCTCCCATTTCACTCAGTCACTCCCTCACATTTCACTCAGTCACTCCCTCCCATTTCACTCAGTCACTCCCTCCCATTTCACTCAGTCACTCCCTCTCATTTCAGTCACTGCATCCCATTACCCTCAGTCACTGCATCACATTTCACTCAGCCAATGCATCCCATTTCACTCAGCCAATGCATCCATTTTCACTCAGTCATTGCATCCCATTTCACTCAGTCACAGCATCCCATTTGACTCAGTCACGACATCTTATTTAACAGAGACATTGAATCCTATTCAACTGAGACAGTGCATCCCAGGAACCTCAGTCACCGCACCCTATTCCACACAGACACCGCATCCCATTTCCTACAGTTACCGAATCCCATTTCACTCAGTCACTGCATCACATTTCACTCAGTCTCTGCATCCCATTTCACTCAGTCACTGCATCCCAATTCACTCAGTCACTGCATCCCATTTCACTCAGTCACTGCATCCCATTTCACTCAGTCACTGCATCCCATTTCACTCAGTCACTGCCTCCCATTTCAGTGACTCCCTCCCATTTCTCTCAGTCACTACATCACATTTCACGCAGTCAGTGCATCACATGTCTTTCAGTCTCTGCACCCCATTTCACTCAGTCACTGCATCCCATTTCCCATAGTCACTGGATCTCCTTTCCTCAGTCACGGCATCCCATTACACTCAGTCACTGCATCCCATTTCACTCAGTCACTGCATCCCATTTCCCACATTCACTGCAACACATTTCCCACAGTCCCTGCATCTCCTTTCGCTCAGTCACCGCACCCTATTCCCCACAGTCACTGCATCCCATGACCCTCACTCACTGCATCCCATGACCCTCAGTCACTGCATCCCATTTCACTTAGTCACGGCATCCCATTTCACTCAGTCACTGCATCCCATTTCCCTCTGTCACGGCATCCCATTTCCCTCAGTCACTGCCTCCCACTTCACTCAGTCACTGCCTCCCACTTCACTCAGTCACTGCCTCCCACTTCACTCAGTCACTGCCTCCCACTTCACTCAGTCACTGCCTCCTATTTCAGTCAGTCACTCACTCCCATTTCCCTCAGTCACTGCATCCCATTTCAGTCTCTCCCTCCCATTTCCCTCAGTCACTGCATCGCATTTCCCTCAGTCAATGCATCACATTTCAATCAGTTACTGCATCACATTTCACTCAGTCACTGTATCACATTTCCCTCAGTCACTGTATCACATTTCCCTCAGTCACTGTATCACATTTCCCTCAGTCAGAGCAGACCACTTCCCTCAGTCACTGCATCCCATTTCCCACATTCACTGCATCTCCTTTCCCTCAGTCACTGTATCACATTACCCTCTGTCACTCCAACCCATTTCCCATAGTCACAGCATCTCCTTTCCTCATTCACTGCATCCCATTTCACTCAGTCACTGCGTCCCATTTCCCTCAGTCAGTGCAACGCAATTCCGAAAATCACTGCAACACATTTCCCACAGTCACTGCATCTCCTTTCCCTCAGTTACTGCAGCCCATTTCACTCAGTCACTGCCTCACATTACCCTCAGTCACTGCATACCATTACACTCAGTCACTGCACCCCATTTCACTCAGTCACTGCGTCCTATTTGCCTCAGTCACTGAGTCCTATCCTCAGTCACTGCATTGCATTTCCCTCAGTCACTGCGTCCCAGTTCACTCAGTCAGTGCATGCCATTACCCTCACTCACTGCATCCCATTTCCCTCTGTCACTGCATCCCATTTCACTCAGCCACTGCATACCATTACACTCAGTCACTGCACCCCATTTCACTCAGTCACTGCGTCCTATTTGCCTCAGTCACTGAGTCCTATCCTCAGTCACTGCATTGCCTTTCCCTCAGTCACTGCGTCCCAGTTCACTCAGTCAGTGCATGCCATTACCCTCACTCACTGCATCCCATTTCACTCAGCCACTGCATCCCATTTCACTCAGCCACTGCATCCCATTTCACTCAGCCACTGCATCCTATTTAATGGAGACAGTGAATCCTATTCAACTGAGAGAGTGCATCCATTTCCCTCAGTCACCGCACCCTATTTCCCACAGTCACCGTATTCCATTCCCCTCAGTCACCGCATGCCATTTCGCTCAGTCACCGCATCCCATTTCCCTCAGTCACTGCATCCCATTGCCCTCAGTCACTGCATCCCATTTACCACAGTCACTGCATCTCCTATCCCTCATTCACTGCATCTCCTATCCCTCATTCACTGCATCCCATTACCCACAGTCACTGCATCGCGTTACCCTCAGTCACTGTATCACATTACCCTCAGTCACTGCACCCATTTCCCACAGTCACTGCACCCATTTCCCACAGTCACTATATCCCATTTCCCACAGTCACTGCATCCCATTTCCCACAGTCACTGCATCCCATTTCCCACAGTCACTGCATCCCATTGCCCTCAGTCACTGCATCCCATTGCCCTCAGTCACTGCAGCCCATTGCCCTCAGTCACTGCAGCCCATTGCCCTCAGTCACTGCAGCCCATTTCAAACAGACACTGCATCTCCTTTCCCGCGGTCACTGCATCTCAGTTCACAAAGCCACTGCATCCCATTGCCCTCAGTCACTGCATCCCATTGCCCTCAGTCACTGCATCCCATTTCACTCAGTCACTGCATCCCATTTAACGGACACAGTGAATCCCATTTAACTCAGACAGTGCATCCATTTCACTCAGTCATTGCATCTCATTCCCCTCAGTCACTGCATCCCATTACCCTGTCACTGCATCCCATGAACTGCAGTCACAGGATCCCATTTCAAACAGACACTGCATCATATTTCCCTCAGTCACTGCATCCCATTTCACACAGCCACTGCATCCCATTTCACTCAGTCACTGCATCCCATTTCACTCAGTCACTGCATCCCATTTCACTCAGTCACTGCATCCCATTTCCCACATTCACTGCAACTCCTTTCCCTCAGTCAGAGCATCCCATTTCAGTCAGTCACTGCATCCCATTTCCCTCAGTCACTGAAACCCATTTCGCACTGTCAATGCATCTCCCTTCCCTCAATCACTGCATCACATTCCACTCAGTCACTGCATCCCATGACCCTCAGTCACTGTATCCCATGACGCTCAGTCACAGCATCCCATTTCACTCAGTCACGGCATCCCATTTCACTCAGTCACTGCATTCCATTACCCTCAGTCACTGCATCTCATTACCCTCAGTCACTGCATCCCATTACCCTCAGTCACTGCATCCCATTACCCTCAGTCACTGCAACCCATTTCAATCAGTCACTGCAACCCATTTCCCATAGTCACTGCATCTCCTTTCCTCAGTTCACAAAGCCACAGCATCCTATTTCACACAGTCACTGCATCCCATTTCACTTAGTCACTGCATCCCATTTCACTTAGTCACTGCATCCCATTTCACTTAGTCACTGCATCCCATTTCACTTAGTCACTGCATAGCATGACCCTCAGTCACTGCATCGCAATGACCCTCAGTCACTGCATCGCACGACCCTCAGTCACTGCATCGCACGACCCTCAGTCACTGCATCGCACGACCCTCAGTCACTGCATCCCATGACCCTCAGTCACTGCATCCCATGACCCTCAGTCACTGCATCCCATGACCCTCAGTCACTGCATCCCATTTCACTCAGTCACTGCATCCCATTACCCTCAGTCAATGCATCCTATTTCACTCATTCACTGCATCGCATTTCACTCAGTCACTGCATCCCATATCACTCAGTCACTGCATCACATTTCACTCAGTCACTGCAACCCATTTCCCATGGTCACTGCATCTCCTTTCCTCAGTCACTGCATCACATTACCCTCAGTCACTGCATCACATTACCCTCAGCCCCAGCATCCCATTTCACTCAGTGCCTGCATGCCATTTCACTCAGTCACTGCATCCCATTTCACTCAGTCACTGCATCCCATTTCACTCAGTCACTCCCTCCCATTACACTCAGTCACTCCCTCCCATTACACTCTGTCACTCCCTCCCATTTAGGTCAGTCACTCCCTCCCATTTCAGTCTCTCCTTCCAATTTCAGTCAGTCACTGTATCTCATTTCCCTCAGTCACTGCATCTTATTTCCATCAGTCACTGCATCCCATTTCACTCAGCCACTGCATCCCATTTCACACAGCCACTGCATCCCATTGCCCTCAGTCACTGCATCCCATTGCCCTCAGTCACTGCATCCCGTTTTACACAGCCACTGCATCCCATTTCACACAGCCACTTCATCCCATTTCACACAGCCACTGCATCCCATTGCCCTCAGTCACTGCATCCCATTGCCCTCAGTCACTGCATCCCATTTCCCACAGTCACTGCATCTCCTATCCCTCATTCACTGCATCCCATTACCCACAGTCACTGCATCGCGTTACCCTCAGTCACTGTATCACATTACCCTCAGTCACTGCACCCATTTCCCACAGTCACTGCATCCCATTGCCCTCAGTCACTGCAGCCCATTTCAAACAGACACTGCATCTCCTTTCCCGCAGTCACTGCATCTCAGTTCACAAAGCCACTGCATCCCATTGCCCTCAGTCACTGCATCCCATTGCCCTCAGTCACTGCATCCCATTTCACTCAGTCACTGCATCCCTTTTAACGGACACAGTGAATCCCATTTAACTCAGACAGTGCATCCATTTCACTCAGTCATTGCATCTCATTACCCTCAATCACTGCATCCCATTACCCTGTCACTGCATCCCATGAACTTCAGTCACAGGATCCCATTTCAAACAGACACTGCATCTCCTTTCCCTCAGTCACTGCATCCCATTTCACACAGCCACTGCATCCCATTTCGCACAGCCACTGCATCCCATTTCACTCATTCACTGCAGCTCATTTCACTCAGTCACTGCAGCTCATTTCACTCAGTCACTGCAGCTCATTTCACTCAGTCACAGCATCCCATTTCACTCAGTCACAGCATCCCATTTCACTCAGTGACTGCAACCCATTACTCAGTCACAGCATCCCATTTCACTCATTCACTGCATCGCATTTCACTCAGTCACTGCATCCCATATCACTCAGTCACTGCATCCCATTTCCCTCAGTCACTGCAACCCATTTCCCATGGTCATTGCATCTCCTTTCCTCAGTCACTGCATCACATTACCCTCAGTCACTGCATCACATTACCCTCAGCCCCAGCATCCCATTTCACTCAGTGCCTGCATGCCATTTCACTCAGTCACTGCATCCCATTTCACTCAGTCACTCCCTCCCATTACACTCAGTCACTCCCTCCCATTTAGGTCAGTCACTCCCTCCCATTTCAGTCACTCCTTCCAATTTCAGTCAGTCACTGCATCTCATTTCCCTCAGTCACTGCATCTTATTTCCATCAGTCACTGCATCCCATTTCAGTCAGTCACTGCATCTCATTTCCCTCAGTCACTGCATCTTATTTCCATCAGTCACTGCATCCCATTTCACTCAGTCACTGCATCCCATTTCACTCAGTCACTGCATCCCATTTCACTCAGTCACTGCATCCCTTTTCACTCAGTCACTGCATCCCATTACCCTCAGTCACTGCATCCCATTGCCCTCAGTCACTGCATCCTATTTTACTCGGTCACTGCATCCCATTTCACTCAGTCACTGCGTCTCATTTCACTCACTCAGTGCGTCCCATTTCACTCAGTCACTACCTCCCATTTCAGACAGTCACTGCATCCCATTTCCCTCAGTCACTGCGTCCCATTTCTCTCAGTTACTGCGTCCCATTTCACGCAGTCACTGCATCCCATTTCCCTCAGTCTCAGCATCCCATTTCACTCAGTCACAGCATCCCATTTCACTCAGTCACAGCATCCCATTTCACTCAGTCACTGCATCCCATTTAACTGAGACAGTGAATCTCATTGAACTGAGACGGTGCATCCCATTACCCTCAGTCACAGCATTCCATTTCCCACAGTCACTGCATCTAGTTACCCTCAGTAACTGCATCTACTTTCCTTCAGTCACTGCATCTCATTTCCCTCAGTCACCGCATCCCATTTCACTCAGTCACTGCATCCCATTTCCCTCAGTCACTGCATCCCATTTCCCTCAGTCATTGCATCCCATTTCCCTCAGTCACTGCATCCCGTTTCACTCAGTCAGTGCACCCCATTTCCCTCAGTCACTGTGTCCTATCCTCAGTCACTGCATCGCATTTCACTCAGTCACTGCATCACATTACCCTCAGCCCCAGCATCCCATTTCACTCAGTGCCTGCATGCCATTTCACTCAGTCACTGCATCCCATTTCACTCAGTCACTGCATCCCATTTCACTCAGTCACTCCCTCCCATTACACTCAGTCACTCCCTCCCATTACACTCTGTCACTCCCTCCCATTTAGGTCAGTCACTCCCTCCCATTTCAGTCTCTCCTTCCAATTTCAGTCAGTCACTGTATCTCATTTCCCTCAGTCACTGCATCTTATTTCCATCAGTCACTGCATCCCATTTCACTCAGCCACTGCATCCCATTTCACTCAGTCACTGCATCCCGTTTTACACAGCCACTGCATCCCATTTCACACAGCCACTTCATCCCATTTCACACAGCCACTGCATCCCATTGCCATCAGTCACTGCATCCCATTGCCCTCAGTCACTGCATCCCATTTCCCACAGTCACTGCATCTCCTATCCCTCATTCACTGCATCCCATTACCCACAGTCACTGCATCGCGTTACCCTCAGTCACTGTATCACATTACCCTCAGTCACTGCACCCATTTCCCACAGTCACTGCATCCCATTGCCCTCAGTCACTGCAGCCCATTTCAAACAGACACTGCATCTCCTTTCCCGCAGTCACTGCATCTCAGTTCACAAAGCCACTGCATCCCATTGCCCTCAGTCACTGCATCCCATTGCCCTCAGTCACTGCATCCCATTTCACTCAGTCACTGCATCCCTTTTAACGGACACAGTGAATCCCATTTAACTCAGACAGTGCATCCATTTCACTCAGTCATTGCATCTCATTACCCTCAATCACTGCATCCCATTACCCTGTCACTGCATCCCATGAACTTCAGTCACAGGATCCCATTTCAAACAGACACTGCATCTCCTTTCCCTCAGTCACTGCATCCCATTTCACACAGCCACTGCATCCCATTTCGCACAGCCACTGCATCCCATTTCACTCATTCACTGCAGCTCATTTCACTCAGTCACTGCAGCTCATTTCACTCAGTCACTGCAGCTCATTTCACTCAGTCACAGCATCCCATTTCACTCAGTGACTGCAACCCATTACTCAGTCACAGCATCCCATTTCACTCATTCACTGCATCGCATTTCACTCAGTCACTGCATCCCATATCACTCAGTCACTGCATCCCATTTCCCTCAGTCACTGCAACCCATTTCCCATGGTCATTGCATCTCCTTTCCTCAGTCACTGCATCACATTACCCTCAGTCACTGCATCACATTACCCTCAGCCCCAGCATCCCATTTCACTCAGTGCCTGCATGCCATTTCACTCAGTCACTGCATCCCATTTCACTCAGTCACTCCCTCCCATTACACTCAGTCACTCCCTCCCATTTAGGTCAGTCACTCCCTCCCATTTCAGTCACTCCTTCCAATTTCAGTCAGTCACTGCATCTCATTTCCCTCAGTCACTGCATCTTATTTCCATCAGTCACTGCATCCCATTTCAGTCAGTCACTGCATCTCATTTCCCTCAGTCACTGCATCTTATTTCCATCAGTCACTGCATCCCATTTCACTCAGTCACTGCATCCCATTTCACTCAGTCACTGCATCCCATTTCACTCAGTCACTGCATCCCTTTTCACTCAGTCACTGCATCCCATTACCCTCAGTCACTGCATCCCATTACCCTCAGTCACTGCATCCCATTGCCCTCAGTCACTGCATCCTATTTTACTCGGTCACTGCATCCCATTTCACTCAGTCACTGCGTCTCATTTCACTCACTCAGTGCGTCCCATTTCACTCAGTCACTACCTCCCATTTCAGACAGTCACTGCATCCCATTTCCCTCAGTCACTGCGTCCCATTTCTCTCAGTTACTGCGTCCCATTTCACGCAGTCACTGCATCCCATTTCCCTCAGTCTCAGCATCCCATTTCACTCAGTCACAGCATCCCATTTCACTCAGTCACAGCATCCCATTTCACTCAGTCACTGCATCCCATTTAACTGAGACAGTGAATCTCATTGAACTGAGACGGTGCATCCCATTACCCTCAGTCACAGCATTCCATTTCCCACAGTCACTGCATCTAGTTACCCTCAGTAACTGCATCTACTTTCCTTCAGTCACTGCATCTCATTTCCCTCAGTCACCGCATCCCATTTCACTCAGTCACTGCATCCCATTTCCCTCAGTCACTGCATCCCATTTCCCTCAGTCATTGCATCCCATTTCCCTCAGTCACTGCATCCCGTTTCACTCAGTCAGTGCACCCCATTTCCCTCAGTCACTGTGTCCTATCCTCAGTCACTGCATCGCATTTCACTCAGTCACTGCGTCCCAGTTCACTCAGTCAGTGCATCCCATTTCACTCAGTCACTGCATCACATTACTCGGTCACAGCATCCCTTTTCACTTAGTCACGGCATCCGCTTTCACTCAGTCACGGCATCCTCTTTCACTCAGTCACGGCATCCCCTTTCACTCAGTCACGGCCTCCCATTTACCTCAGTCACTGCCTCCCATTTCACTCAGTCAGTGCCTCCCACTTCACTCAGTCACTGCCTCCCACTTCACTCAGTGGCTGCCTCCAACTTCACTCAGTCGCTGCCACCCACTTCACTCAGTCACTGCCTACAATTTCAGTCAGTCACTCCCACCCATTTCAGTCAGTCACTCCCTCCCATTTCCCTCAGTCACTGCATCCCATTTCCCACATTCACTGCATCCTATTTCACTCAGTCACTGCATCACATTTCACTCAGTTAGTGCATCACATTTCACTCAGTCAGTGCATCACATTTCACTCAGTCACTGCAACCCATTTCCCATGGTCACTGCATCTCCTTTCCTCAGTCACTGCATCACATTACCCTCAGTCACTGCATCACATTACCCTCAGCCCCAGCATCCCATTTCACTCAGTGCCTGCATGCCATTTCACTCAGTCACTGCATCCCATTTCACTCAGTCACTGCATCCCATTTCACTCAGTCACTCCCTCCCATTACACTCTGTCACTCCCTCCCATTTAGGTCAGTCACTCCCTCCCATTTCAGTCTCTCCTTCCAATTTCAGTCAGTCACTGTATCTCATTTCCCTCAGTCACTGCATCTTATTTCCATCAGTCACTGCATCCCATTTCACTCAGCCACTGCATCCCATTTCACTCAGTCACTGCATCCCGTTTTACACAGCCACTGCATCCCATTTCACACAGCCACTGCATCCCATTTCACACAGCCACTGCATCCCATTGCCCTCAGTCACTGCATCCCATTGCCCTCAGTCACTGCATCCCATTTCCCACAGTCACTGCATCTCCTATCCCTCATTCACTGCATCCCATTACCCACAGTCACTGCATCGCGTTACCCTCAGTCACTGTATCACATTACCCTCAGTCACTGCACCCATTTCCCACAGTCACTGCATCCCATTGCCCTCAGTCACTGCAGCCCATTTCAAACAGACACTGCATCTCCTTTCCCGCAGTCACTGCATCTCAGTTCACAAAGCCACTGCATCCCATTGCCCTCAGACACTGCATCCCATTTCACTCAGTCACTGCATCCCATTTCACTCAGTCACTGCATCCCTTTTAACGGACACAGTGAATCCCATTTAACTCAGACAGTGCATCCATTTCACTCAGTCATTGCATCTCATTACCCTCAATCACCGCATCCCATTTCCCTCAGTCACTGCATCCCATTGCCCTCAGTCACTGCATCTCCTATCCCTCATTCACTGCATCTCCTATCCCTCATTCACTGCATCCCATTACCCACAGTCACTGCATCGCGTTACCCTCAGTCACTGTATCACATTACCCTCAGTCACTGCACCCATTTCCCACAGTCACTGCATCCCATTGCCCTCAGTCACTGCAGCCCATTTCAAACAGACACTGCATCTCCTTTCCCGCAGTCACTGCATCTCAGTTCACAAAGCCACTGCATCCCATTGCCCTCAGTCACTGCATCCCATTGCCCTCAGTCACTGCATCCCATTTCACTCAGTCACTGCATCCCTTTTAACGGACACAGTGAATCCCATTTAACTCAGACAGTGCATCCATTTCACTCAGTCATTGCATCTCATTACCCTCAATCACTGCATCCCATTACCCTGTCACTGCATCCCATGAACTTCAGTCACAGGATCCCATTTCAAACAGACACTGCATCTCCTTTCCCTCAGTCACTGCATCCCATTTCACACAGCCACTGCATCCCATTTCGCACAGCCACTGCATCCCATTTCACTCATTCACTGCAGCTCATTTCACTCAGTCACTGCAGCTCATTTCACTCAGTCACTGCAGCTCATTTCACTCAGTCACAGCATCCCATTTCACTCAGTCACAGCATCCCATTTCACTCAGTGACTGCAACCCATTACTCAGTCACAGCATCCCATTTCACTCATTCACTGCATCGCATTTCACTCAGTCACTGCATCCCATATCACTCAGTCACTGCATCCCATTTCCCTCAGTCACTGCAACCCATTTCCCATGGTCATTGCATCTCCTTTCCTCAGTCACTGCATCACATTACCCTCAGTCACTGCATCACATTACCCTCAGCCCCAGCATCCCATTTCACTCAGTGCCTGCATGCCATTTCACTCAGTCACTGCATCCCATTTCACTCAGTCACTCCCTCCCATTACACTCAGTCACTCCCTCCCATTTAGGTCAGTCACTCCCTCCCATTTCAGTCACTCCTTCCAATTTCAGTCAGTCACTGCATCTCATTTCCCTCAGTCACTGCATCTTATTTCCATCAGTCACTGCATCCCATTTCAGTCAGTCACTGCATCTCATTTCCCTCAGTCACTGCATCTTATTTCCATCAGTCACTGCATCCCATTTCACTCAGTCACTGCATCCCATTTCACTCAGTCACTGCATCCCATTTCACTCAGTCACTGCATCCCTTTTCACTCAGTCACTGCATCCCATTACCCTCAGTCACTGCATCCCATTACCCTCAGTCACTGCATCCCATTGCCCTCAGTCACTGCATCCTATTTTACTCGGTCACTGCATCCCATTTCACTCAGTCACTGCGTCTCATTTCACTCACTCAGTGCGTCCCATTTCACTCAGTCACTACCTCCCATTTCAGACAGTCACTGCATCCCATTTCCCTCAGTCACTGCGTCCCATTTCTCTCAGTTACTGCGTCCCATTTCACGCAGTCACTGCATCCCATTTCCCTCAGTCTCAGCATCCCATTTCACTCAGTCACAGCATCCCATTTCACTCAGTCACAGCATCCCATTTCACTCAGTCACTGCATCCCATTTAACTGAGACAGTGAATCTCATTGAACTGAGACGGTGCATCCCATTACCCTCAGTCACAGCATTCCATTTCCCACAGTCACTGCATCTAGTTACCCTCAGTAACTGCATCTACTTTCCTTCAGTCACTGCATCTCATTTCCCTCAGTCACCGCATCCCATTTCACTCAGTCACTGCATCCCATTTCCCTCAGTCACTGCATCCCATTTCCCTCAGTCATTGCATCCCATTTCCCTCAGTCACTGCATCCCGTTTCACTCAGTCAGTGCACCCCATTTCCCTCAGTCACTGTGTCCTATCCTCAGTCACTGCATCGCATTTCACTCAGTCACTGCATCACATTACCCTCAGCCCCAGCATCCCATTTCACTCAGTGCCTGCATGCCATTTCACTCAGTCACTGCATCCCATTTCACTCAGTCACTGCATCCCATTTCACTCAGTCACTCCCTCCCATTACACTCAGTCACTCCCTCCCATTACACTCTGTCACTCCCTCCCATTTAGGTCAGTCACTCCCTCCCATTTCAGTCTCTCCTTCCAATTTCAGTCAGTCACTGTATCTCATTTCCCTCAGTCACTGCATCTTATTTCCATCAGTCACTGCATCCCATTTCACTCAGCCACTGCATCCCATTTCACTCAGTCACTGCATCCCGTTTTACACAGCCACTGCATCCCATTTCACACAGCCACTTCATCCCATTTCACACAGCCACTGCATCCCATTGCCATCAGTCACTGCATCCCATTGCCCTCAGTCACTGCATCCCATTTCCCACAGTCACTGCATCTCCTATCCCTCATTCACTGCATCCCATTACCCACAGTCACTGCATCGCGTTACCCTCAGTCACTGTATCACATTACCCTCAGTCACTGCACCCATTTCCCACAGTCACTGCATCCCATTGCCCTCAGTCACTGCAGCCCATTTCAAACAGACACTGCATCTCCTTTCCCGCAGTCACTGCATCTCAGTTCACAAAGCCACTGCATCCCATTGCCCTCAGTCACTGCATCCCATTGCCCTCAGTCACTGCATCCCATTTCACTCAGTCACTGCATCCCTTTTAACGGACACAGTGAATCCCATTTAACTCAGACAGTGCATCCATTTCACTCAGTCATTGCATCTCATTACCCTCAATCACTGCATCCCATTACCCTGTCACTGCATCCCATGAACTTCAGTCACAGGATCCCATTTCAAACAGACACTGCATCTCCTTTCCCTCAGTCACTGCATCCCATTTCACACAGCCACTGCATCCCATTTCGCACAGCCACTGCATCCCATTTCACTCATTCACTGCAGCTCATTTCACTCAGTCACTGCAGCTCATTTCACTCAGTCACTGCAGCTCATTTCACTCAGTCACAGCATCCCATTTCACTCAGTGACTGCAACCCATTACTCAGTCACAGCATCCCATTTCACTCATTCACTGCATCGCATTTCACTCAGTCACTGCATCCCATATCACTCAGTCACTGCATCCCATTTCCCTCAGTCACTGCAACCCATTTCCCATGGTCATTGCATCTCCTTTCCTCAGTCACTGCATCACATTACCCTCAGTCACTGCATCACATTACCCTCAGCCCCAGCATCCCATTTCACTCAGTGCCTGCATGCCATTTCACTCAGTCACTGCATCCCATTTCACTCAGTCACTCCCTCCCATTACACTCAGTCACTCCCTCCCATTTAGGTCAGTCACTCCCTCCCATTTCAGTCACTCCTTCCAATTTCAGTCAGTCACTGCATCTCATTTCCCTCAGTCACTGCATCTTATTTCCATCAGTCACTGCATCCCATTTCAGTCAGTCACTGCATCTCATTTCCCTCAGTCACTGCATCTTATTTCCATCAGTCACTGCATCCCATTTCACTCAGTCACTGCATCCCATTTCACTCAGTCACTGCATCCCATTTCACTCAGTCACTGCATCCCTTTTCACTCAGTCACTGCATCCCATTACCCTCAGTCACTGCATCCCATTACCCTCAGTCACTGCATCCCATTGCCCTCAGTCACTGCATCCTATTTTACTCGGTCACTGCATCCCATTTCACTCAGTCACTGCGTCTCATTTCACTCACTCAGTGCGTCCCATTTCACTCAGTCACTACCTCCCATTTCAGACAGTCACTGCATCCCATTTCCCTCAGTCACTGCGTCCCATTTCTCTCAGTTACTGCGTCCCATTTCACGCAGTCACTGCATCCCATTTCCCTCAGTCTCAGCATCCCATTTCACTCAGTCACAGCATCCCATTTCACTCAGTCACAGCATCCCATTTCACTCAGTCACTGCATCCCATTTAACTGAGACAGTGAATCTCATTGAACTGAGACGGTGCATCCCATTACCCTCAGTCACAGCATTCCATTTCCCACAGTCACTGCATCTAGTTACCCTCAGTAACTGCATCTACTTTCCTTCAGTCACTGCATCTCATTTCCCTCAGTCACCGCATCCCATTTCACTCAGTCACTGCATCCCATTTCCCTCAGTCACTGCATCCCATTTCCCTCAGTCATTGCATCCCATTTCCCTCAGTCACTGCATCCCGTTTCACTCAGTCAGTGCACCCCATTTCCCTCAGTCACTGTGTCCTATCCTCAGTCACTGCATCGCATTTCACTCAGTCACTGCGTCCCAGTTCACTCAGTCAGTGCATCCCATTTCACTCAGTCACTGCATCACATTACTCGGTCACAGCATCCCTTTTCACTTAGTCACGGCATCCGCTTTCACTCAGTCACGGCATCCTCTTTCACTCAGTCACGGCATCCCCTTTCACTCAGTCACGGCCTCCCATTTACCTCAGTCACTGCCTCCCATTTCACTCAGTCAGTGCCTCCCACTTCACTCAGTCACTGCCTCCCACTTCACTCAGTGGCTGCCTCCAACTTCACTCAGTCGCTGCCACCCACTTCACTCAGTCACTGCCTACAATTTCAGTCAGTCACTCCCACCCATTTCAGTCAGTCACTCCCTCCCATTTCCCTCAGTCACTGCATCCCATTTCCCACATTCACTGCATCCTATTTCACTCAGTCACTGCATCACATTTCACTCAGTTAGTGCATCACATTTCACTCAGTCAGTGCATCACATTTCACTCAGTCACTGCAACCCATTTCCCATGGTCACTGCATCTCCTTTCCTCAGTCACTGCATCACATTACCCTCAGTCACTGCATCACATTACCCTCAGCCCCAGCATCCCATTTCACTCAGTGCCTGCATGCCATTTCACTCAGTCACTGCATCCCATTTCACTCAGTCACTGCATCCCATTTCACTCAGTCACTCCCTCCCATTACACTCTGTCACTCCCTCCCATTTAGGTCAGTCACTCCCTCCCATTTCAGTCTCTCCTTCCAATTTCAGTCAGTCACTGTATCTCATTTCCCTCAGTCACTGCATCTTATTTCCATCAGTCACTGCATCCCATTTCACTCAGCCACTGCATCCCATTTCACTCAGTCACTGCATCCCGTTTTACACAGCCACTGCATCCCATTTCACACAGCCACTGCATCCCATTTCACACAGCCACTGCATCCCATTGCCCTCAGTCACTGCATCCCATTGCCCTCAGTCACTGCATCCCATTTCCCACAGTCACTGCATCTCCTATCCCTCATTCACTGCATCCCATTACCCACAGTCACTGCATCGCGTTACCCTCAGTCACTGTATCACATTACCCTCAGTCACTGCACCCATTTCCCACAGTCACTGCATCCCATTGCCCTCAGTCACTGCAGCCCATTTCAAACAGACACTGCATCTCCTTTCCCGCAGTCACTGCATCTCAGTTCACAAAGCCACTGCATCCCATTGCCCTCAGACACTGCATCCCATTGCCCTCAGTCACTGCATCCCATTTCACTCAGTCACTGCATCCCTTTTAACGGACACAGTGAATCCCATTTAACTCAGACAGTGCATCCATTTCACTCAGTCATTGCATCTCATTACCCTCAATCACCGCATCCCATTTCCCTCAGTCACTGCATCCCATTGCCCTCAGTCACTGCATCTCCTATCCCTCATTCACTGCATCTCCTATCCCTCATTCACTGCATCCCATTACCCACAGTCACTGCATCGCGTTACCCTCAGTCACTGTATCACATTACCCTCAGTCACTGCACCCATTTCCCACAGTCACTGCACCCATTTCCCACAGTCATTATATCCCATTTCCCACAGTCACTGCATCCCATTTCCCACAGTCACTGCATCCCATTTCCCACAGTCACTGCATCCCATTGCCCTCAGTCACTGCATCCCATTGCCCTCAGTCACTGCAGCCCATTGCCCTCAGTCACTGCAGCCCATTTCAAACAGACACTGCATCTCCTTTCCCGCGGTCACTGCATCTCAGTTCACAAAGCCACTGCATCCCATTGCCCTCAGTCACTGCATCCCATTGCCCTCAGTCACTGCATCCCATTTCACTCAGTCACTGCATCCCATTTAACGGACACAGTGAATCCCATTTAACTCAGACAGTGCATCCATTTCACTCAGTCATTGCATCTCATTACCCTCAGTCACTGCATCCCATTACCCTGTCACTGCATCCCATGAACTGCAGTCACAGGATCCCATTTCAAACAGACACTGCATCATATTTCCCTCAGTCACTGCATCCCATTTCACACAGCCACTGCATCCCATTTCACTCAGTCACTGCATCCCATTTCACTCAGTCACTGCATCCCATTTCACTCAGTCACTGCATCCCATTTCCCACATTCACTGCAACTCCTTTCCCTCAGTCAGAGCATCCCATTTCAGTCAGTCACTGCATCCCATTTCCCTCAGTCACTGAAACCCATTTCGCACTGTCAATGCATCTCCCTTCCCTCAATCACTGCATCACATTCCACTCAGTCACTGCATCCCATGACCCTCAGTCACTGTATCCCATGACGCTCAGTCACAGCATCCCATTTCACTCAGTCACGGCATCCCATTTCACTCAGTCACTGCATTCCATTACCCTCAGTCACTGCATCTCATTACCCTCAGTCACTGCATCCCATTACCCTCAGTCACTGCATCCCATTACCCTCAGTCACTGCATCCCATTACCCTCAGTCACTGCAACCCATTTCAATCAGTCACTGCAACCCATTTCCCATAGTCACTGCATCTCCTTTCCTCAGTTCACAAAGCCACAGCATCCTATTTCACACAGTCACTGCATCCCATTTCACTTAGTCACTGCATCCCATTTCACTTAGTCACTGCATCCCATTTCACTTAGTCACTGCATCCCATTTCACTTAGTCACTGCATAGCATGACCCTCAGTCACTGCATCGCAATGACCCTCAGTCACTGCATCGCACGACCCTCAGTCACTGCATCGCACGACCCTCAGTCACTGCATCCCATGACCCTCAGTCACTGCATCCCATGACCCTCAGTCACTGCATCCCATGACCCTCAGTCACTGCATCCCATTTCACTCAGTCACTGCATCCCATTTCACTCAGTCACTGCATCCCATTACCCTCAGTCACTGCATCCTATTTCACTCATTCACTGCATCGCATTTCACTCAGTCACCGCATCCCATATCACTCAGTCACTGCATCACATTTCACTCAGTCACTGCAACCCATTTCCCATGGTCACTGCATCTCCTTTCCTCAGTCACTGCATCACATTACCCTCAGTCACTGCATCACATTACCCTCAGCCCCAGCATCCCATTTCACTCAGTGCCTGCATGCCATTTCACTCAGTCACTGCATCCCATTTCACTCAGTCACTGCATCCCATTTCACTCAGTCACTCCCTCCCATTACACTCTGTCACTCCCTCCCATTTAGGTCAGTCACTCCCTCCCATTTCAGTCTCTCCTTCCAATTTCAGTCAGTCACTGTATCTCATTTCCCTCAGTCACTGCATCTTATTTCCATCAGTCACTGCATCCCATTTCACTCAGCCACTGCATCCCATTTCACTCAGTCACTGTATCCCGTTTTACACAGCCACTGCATCCCATTTCACACAGCCACTGCATCCCATTTCACACAGCCACTGCATCCCATTGCCCTCAGTCACTGCATCCCATTGCCCTCAGTCACTGCATCCCATTTCCCACAGTCACTGCATCTCCAATCCCTCATTCACTGCATCCCATTACCCACAGTCACTGCATCGCGTTACCCTCAGTCACTGTATCACATTACCCTCAGTCACTGCACCCATTTCCCACAGTCACTGCATCCCATTGCCCTCAGTCACTGCAGCCCATTTCAAACAGACACTGCATCTCCTTTCCCGCAGTCACTGCATCTCAGTTCACAAAGCCACTGCATCCCATTGCCCTCAGTCACTGCATCCCATTGCCCTCAGTCACTGCATCCCATTTCACTCAGTCACTGCATCCCTTTTAACGGACACAGTGAATCCCATTTAACTCAGACAGTGCATCCATTTCACTCAGTCATTGCATCTCATTACCCTCAATCACTGCATCCCATTACCCTGTCACTGCATCCCATGAACTTCAGTCACAGGATCCCATTTCAAACAGACACTGCATCTCCTTTCCCTCAGTCACTGCATCCCATTTCACACAGCCACTGCATCCCATTTCGCACAGCCACTGCATCCCATTTCACTCATTCACTGCAGCTCATTTCACTCAGTCACTGCAGCTCATTTCACTCAGTCACAGCATCCCATTTCACTCAGTGACTGCAACCCATTACTCAGTCACAGCATCCCATTTCACTCATTCACTGCATCGCATTTCACTCAGTCACTGCATCCCATATCACTCAGTCACTGCATCCCATTTCCCTCAGTCACTGCAACCCATTTCCCATGGTCATTGCATTTCCTTTCCTCAGTCACTGCATCACATTACCCTCAGTCACTGCATCACATTACCCTCAGCCCCAGCATCCCATTTCACTCAGTGCCTGCATGCCATTTCACTCAGTCACTGCATCCCATTTCACTCAGTCACTCCATCCCATTACACTCAGTCACTCCCTCCCATTACACTCAGTCACTCCCTCCCATTACACTCTGTCACTCCCTCCCATTTAGGTCAGTCACTCCCTCCCATTTCAGTCACTCCTTCCAATTTCAGTCAGTCACTGCATCTCATTTCCCTCAGTCACTGCATCTTATTTCCATCAGTCACTGCATCCCATTTCAGTCAGTCACTGCATCTCATTTCCCTCAGTCACTGCATCTTATTTCCATCAGTCACTGCATCCCATTTCACTCAGTCACTGCATCCCATTTCACTCAGTCACTGCATCCCATTTCACTCAGTCACTGCATCCCATTTCACTCAGTCACTGCAACCCATTTCACTCAGTCACTGCATCCCATTACCCTCAGTCACTGCATCCCATTACCCTCAGTCACTGCATCCCATTACCCTCAGTCACTGCATCCCATTGCCCTCAGTCACTGCATCCTATTTTACTCGGTCACTGCATCCCATTTCACTCAGTCACTGCGTCTCATTTCACTCACTCAGTGCGTCCCATTTCACTCAGTCACTACCTCCCATTTCAGACAGTCACTGCATCCCATTTCCCTCAGTCACTGCGTCCCATTTCTCTCAGTCACTGCGTCCCATTTCACGCAGTCACTGCATCCCATTTCCCTCAGTCTCAGCATCCCATTTCACTCAGTCACAGCATCCCATTTCACTCAGTCACAGCATCCCATTTCACTCAGTCACTGCATCCCATTTAACTGAGACAGTGAATCTCATTGAACTGAGACGGTGCATCCCATTACCCTCAGTCACAGCATTCCATTTCCCACAGTCACTGCATCTAGTTACCCTCAGTAACTGCATCTACTTTCCTTCAGTCACTGCATCTCATTTCCCTCAGTCACCGCATCCCATTTCACTCAGTCACCGCATCCCATTTCACTCAGTCACCGCATCCCATTTCCCTCAGTCACCGCATCCCATTTCCCTCAGTCACCGCATCCCATTACCATCAGTCACCGCATTCCATTTCACTCAGTCACCGCATCGCATTTCCCTCAGTCACTGCATCGCATTTCCCTCAGTCACTGCATCGCATTTCCCTCAGTCAGTGCATCCCATTTCCCTCAGTCACTGCATCCCATTTCCCTCAGTCACTGCATCGCATTTCCCTCAGTCACTGCATACCATTTCACACAGCCACTGCATCCCATTTCACTCAGCCACTGCATCCCATTTCACTCAGTCACTGCATCCCATTTCACTCAGTCACTGCATCCCATTTGACTCAGTCACTACATCTAGTTACCCTCAGTTACTGCATCCCATTTCACTCAGTCACCGCATCCCATTTCACTCAGTCACCGCATCCCATTTCCCTCAGTCACCGCATCCCATTTCCCTCAGTCACCGCATCCCATTTCCCTCAGTCACCGCATCCCATTTCACACAGCCACTGCATCCCATTTCACTCAGTCACTGCATCCCATTTGACTCAGTCACTACATCCTATTTAACTGAGACAGTGAATCCTATTCAACTCAGACAGTGCATCCATTTCCCTTAGTCACCGCACCCTATTCCCCACAGTAACTGCATACCATTTCCCTCAGTCACCGCTTCCCATGGCCCTCACTCACTGCATCACATTACCCTCAGTCACTGCATCCCATTTCCATCAGTCACAGCATCCCATTTCACTCAGCCACTGCATCCCATTTCACTCAGCCACTGCATCCCATTGCCCTCAGTCACTGCATCCCATTTCACTCAGTCACTGCATCCCTTTTAACGGACACAGTGAATCCCATTTAACTCAGACAGTGCATCCATTTCACTCTGTCATTGCATCTCATTACCCTCAGTCACTGCATCCCATTACCCTGTCACTGCATCCCATGAACTTCAGTCACAGGATCCCATTTCAAACAGACACTGCATCTCCTTTCCCTCAGTCACTGCATCCCATTTCGCACAGCCACTGCATCCCATTTCACTCATTCACTGCAGCTCATTTCACTCAGTCACTGCAGCTCATTTCACTCAGTCACTGCATCCCATTTCAGTCAGTGACTGCAACCCATTACTCTCAGTCACAGCATCCCATTTCCATCAGTCACTGCATCCCATTTCCCACATTCACTGCATCTCCTTTCCCTCAGTCACTGCATCCCATTTCAGTCAGTCACTGCATCCCATTTCCCGCAGTCACTGAAACGCATTTCGCACTGTCACTGCATCTCCCTTCCCTCAGTCACTGCATCGCATTTCACTCAGTCACTGCATCCCATGACCCTCAGTCACTGCATCCCATGACGCTCAGTCACTGCATCCCATTACCCTCAGTCACTGCATCCCATTACCCTCAGTCACTGCATCCCATTACCCTCAGTCACTGCATCCCATTACCCTCAGTCACTGAATCCCATTACCCTCAGTCACTGCATCCCATTTCAATCAGTCGCTGCATCCCAGTTCACTCAGTCGCTGCATCCCATATCACTCAGTCGCTGCATCCCATATCACTCAGTCACTGCATCACATTTCCCTCAGTCACTGCATCACATTTCCCTCAGTCACTGCATCGCACGCCCCTCAGTCACTGCATCGCACGCCCCTCAGTCACTGCATCGCACGCCCCTCAGTCACTGCATCGCACGCCCCTCTGTCACTGCATCGCACGCCCCTCTGTCACTGCATCGCACGACCCTCAGTCACTGCATCGCACGACCCTCAGTCACTGCATCGCACGACCCTCAGTCACTGCATCCCATTTCACTCAGTCACTGCATCCCATTTCCCATAGTCACTGCATCTCCTTTTGTCAGTCACAGCATCCAATTTCACTCAGTCACTGCATCCCATTTCCCTCAGTCACCGCATCCCATTTCCCTCAGTCACCGCATCCCATTTCCCTCAGTCACCGCATCCCATTACCATCAGTCACCGCATTCCATTTCACTCAGTCACCGCATCGCATTTCCCTCAGTCACTGCATCGCATTTCCCTCAGTCACTGCATCGCATTTCCCTCAGTCACTGCATCGCATTTCCCTCAGTCAGTGCATCCCATTTCCCTCAGTCACTGCATCCCATTTCCCTCAGTCACTGCATCCCATTTCCCTCAGTCACTGCATACCATTTCACACAGCCACTGCATCCCATTTCACTCAGTCACTGCATCCCATTTCACTCAGTCACTGCATCCCATTTGACTCAGTCACTACATCTAGTTACCCTCAGTAACTGCATCTACTTTCCTTCAGTCACTGCATCTCATTTCCCTCAGTCACCGCATCCCATTTCACTCAGTCACCGCATCCCATTTCACTCAGTCACCGCATCCCATTTCCCTCAGTCACCGCATCCCATTTCCCTCAGTCACCGCATCCCATTTCCCTCAGTCACCGCATCCCATTTCCCTCAGTCACCGCATCCCATTTCACACAGCCACTGCATCCCATTTCACTCAGCCACTGCATCCCATTTCACTCAGTCACTGCATCCCATTTGACTCAGTCACTACATCCTATTTAACTGAGACAGTGAATCCTATTCAACTCAGACAGTGCATCCATTTCCCTTAGTCACCGCACCCTATTCCCCACAGTCACTGCATACCATTTCCCTCAGTCACCGCTTCCCATGGCCCTCACTCACTGCATCACATTACCCTCAGTCACTGCATCCCATTTCCATCAGTCACAGCATCCCATTTCACTCAGCCACTGCATCCCATTTCACTCAGTCACTGCATCACATTTCACTCAGTCACTGCATCCCATTTCACTCAGTCACTGCATCCCATTTAACTGAGACAGTGAATCCTATTCAACTGAGACAGTGCATCCATTTCCCTCAGTCACCGCACCCTATTCCCCTCAGTCACCGCATCCCATTTCACTCAGTCACGGCATCCCATTTCACTCAGTCACTCCCTCACATTTCAGTCAGTCACTCCCTCACATTTCACTCAGTCACTCCCTACCATTTCAGTCTCTCCCCCTCATTTCAGTCACTGCATCCCATTACCCTCAGCCACTGCATCCATTTTCACTCAGCCAATTCATCCCATTTCAGTCAGTCACAGCATCCGATTTGACTCAGTCACGACATCCTATTTAACGGAGACATTGAATCCTATTCAACTGAGACAGTGCATCCCATGACCCTCAGTCACGGCACCCTATTCCACACAGACACCGCATCCCATTTCCTACAGTCACCGCATCCCATTTCCTACAGTCACCGCATCCCATTTCACTCAGTCACCGCATCCCATTTCACTCAGTCACCGCATCCCATTTCACTCAGTCACCGCTTCACATTTCACTCAGTCACTGCATCACATTTCACTCAGTCACTGCACCCCATTTCACTCAGTCACTGCCTCCCATTTCAGTCAGTCACTCAGTCCCATTTCAGTGACTCCCTCCCATTTCCCTCAGTCACTGCGTCCCATTTCTCTCAGTCACTACATCACATTTCACGCAGTCAGTGCATCACATGTCTTTCAGTCTCTGCACCCCAGTACACTCAGTCACTGCATCCCAATTTCCCATAGTCACAGCATCTCCTTTCCTCAGTCACTGCATCCCATTTCACTCAGTCACTGCATCCCATTTCACTCAGTCACTGCATCCCATTTCACTGAGTCACTGCATCCCATTTCACTCAGTCACTCCCTCCCATTACATTCAGTCACTCCCTCCCATTACATTCAGTCACTCCCTCCCATTTCACTCAGTCACTCCCTCCCATTTCACTCAGTCACTCCCTCCCATTTCACTCAGTCACTCCCTCCCATTTCACTCAGTCACTCCCTCCCATTTCAGTCAGTCACTGCATCTCATTTCCCTCTGTCACTGCATCTTATTTCCATCAGTCACTGCATCCCATTGCCCTCAGTCACTGCATCCCATTACTCTCAGTCACTGCACCACTTTTCACTCAGTCACAGCCTCCCACTTCACGCAGTCACTGCCTCCCAATTCACTCAGTCACGCCGTCCCATTTCACTCACTCAGTGCGTCCCATTTCAGTCAGTCACTGCATCCTATTTCCCTCAGTCACTGCGTCCCATTTCTCTCAGTCACTGCGTCCCATTTCACGCAGTCACTTCATCCCATTTCCCTCTGTCACTGCATCCCATTTCCCTCAGTCACTTCATCCCATTTCAATCAGTCACGGCCTCCCATTTCAATCAGTCACGGCCTCCCATTTCCCTCTGTCACTCCATCCCATTTCCCTCTGTCACTGCATCCCATTTCAGTCAGTCACCCCCTCCCATTTCAGTCAGTCACTCCCTCCCATTTCACTCAGTCACTGCATCGCATTTCCCTCAGTCAATGCATCACATTTCCCTCAGTCAATGCATCACATTACCCTCAGTCAGAGCATACCACTTCCCTCTGTCACTGCATCCCATTTCCCACATTCACTGCATCTCCTTTCCCTCAGTCACTGCATCACATTTCCCTCAGTCACTGCATCACATTTCGCTGAGGCACTGCATCCCATTTCACTCAGTCACTGCATCCCAGGTCCCATAGTCACTGCATCTCCTTTCCTCAGTCACTGCATCCCATTACATTCAGTCACTGCATTCCATTACACTCAGCCACTGCACCCCATTTCACTCAATCACTGCAACCCATTTCCCAGAGTCACTGCATCCCATTACACTCAGTCACTGCATCCCATTTCATGCAGTCACTGCGTCCCATTTGACTCAGTCTGAGCATCCCATTTAACTGAGACAGTAAATCTCATTGAACTGAGACAGTATATCCCATTACCCTCAGTCACTGCATCTCATTTGCCTCAGTCACTGCATCTCATTTGCCTCAGTCACTGCATCCCATATCACTCAGTCACTGCATCTCATTTGCCTCCGTCACTGCATCTCATTTGCCTCCGTCACTGCATCTCATTTGCCTCCGTCACTGCATCTCATTTCCCTCCGTCACTGCATCTCATTTCCCTCCGTCACTGCATCTCATTTCCCTCCGTCACTGCATCTCATTTCCCTCCGTCACTGCATCTCATTTTACTCAGCCACTGCATCCCATTTGACTCAGTCACAGCATCCCATTTGACTCAGTCACTACATCCGATTTAACGGAGACAGTGAATCCTATTCAACTGAGACAGTGCGTCCATTTCCCTCAGTCACCGCACCCTATTTCCCACAGTCACCGCATTCCATTCCCCTCAGTCACCGCATCCCATTTCAGTCAGTCACCGCATCCCATTTCAGTCAGTCACCGCATCCCATTACCCTCAGTCATGGCATCCCATTACCCTGTCACTGCATCCCATGAACTTCAGTGAAACGATGCCATTTCAAACAGACACTGCATCTCCTTTCCCTCAGTCAGAGCATCCCATTTCACTCAGTCAGAGCATCCCATTTCACTCAGTCAGAGCATCCCATTACCCTCAGTCACTGCATCCAATTACCCTCAGTCACTGCATCCCATTTCCATCATTCACTGCATCCCACTTCACTCAGTCACTGCATCCCATCTCCCTCAGTCACAGCATCCCACTTCCATCAGTCACTGCATCCCGCTTCTATCATTCAGGGCGTCTCCTTTCCCTCAGTCACTGCGTCCCATTTCCATCAGTGACTGCATCCCATTTCCCACAGTCACTGCATCCCATTTCACTCAGTCACTGCATCACATTTCACTCAGTCAGTGCATCCCATCACCCTCAGTCTCTGCATCCCATTTCACTCAGTCACAGCATCCCACTTCTATCAGTCACTGCATCCCATTTCACTCAGTCACTGCGTCCCTGTCCATCAGTGACAGCATCCCATTTCCCTCAGTCACTGCATCCCATTGCCCTCAGTCACTGCATCCCATTTCCCTCAGTCACTGCATCCCATTTCCATCATTCACTGCATCCCACTTCACTCAGTCACTGCATCCCATTTCTCACAGTCACTGCACCCATTTCAGTCAGTCACTGCATCCCATTTCCATCATTCACTGCATCCCATTTCACTCATTCACTGCATCCCATTTCACTCAGTCACTGCATCCCATCTCCCTCAGTCTCTGCATCCCATTTCACTCAGTCACAGCATCCCACTTCCATCAGTCACTGTATCCCACTTCCATCAGTCACGGCGTCTCTTTTCCCTCAGTCACTGCGTCCCATGTCCATCAGTGACTGCATCCCATTTCCCACAGTCACTGCATCCCATTGCCCTCAGTCACTGCATCCCATTGCCCTCAGTCACTGCATCCCATTGACCTCAGTCACTGCATCCCATTTCAAACAGACACTGCATCTCCATTCCCACAGTCACAGCATCTCAATTCACACAGCCACTGCATCCCAGTTCACACAGCCACTGTATCCCATTTCACACAGCCACTGCATCCCATTGCCCTCAGTCACTGCATCCCATTTGACTCAGTCACTACATCCTATTTAACTGAGACAGTGAATCCTATTCAACTCAGACAGTGCATCCATTTCCCTTAGTCACCGCACCCTATTCCCCACAGTCACTGCATACCATTTCCCTCAGTCACCGCTTCCCATGGCCCTCACTCACTGCATCACATTACCCTCAGTCACTGCATCCCATTTCCATCAGTCACAGCATCCCATTTCACTCAGCCACTGCATCCCATTTCACTCAGCCACTGCATCCCATTGCCCTCAGTCACTGCATCCCATTTCACTCAGTCACTGCATCCCTTTTAACGGACACAGTGAATCCCATTTAACTCAGACAGTGCATCCATTTCACTCTGTCATTGCATCTCATTACCCTCAGTCACTGCATCCCATTACCCTGTCACTGCATCCCATGAACTTCAGTCACAGGATCCCATTTCAAACAGACACTGCATCTCCTTTCCCTCAGTCACTGCATCCCATTTCGCACAGCCACTGCATCCCATTTCACTCATTCACTGCAGCTCATTTCACTCAGTCACTGCAGCTCATTTCACTCAGTCACTGCATCCCATTTCAGTCAGTGACTGCAACCCATTACTCTCAGTCACAGCATCCCATTTCCATCAGTCACTGCATCCCATTTCCCACATTCACTGCATCTCCTTTCCCTCAGTCACTGCATCCCATTTCAGTCAGTCACTGCATCCCATTTCCCGCAGTCACTGAAACGCATTTCGCACTGTCACTGCATCTCCCTTCCCTCAGTCACTGCATCGCATTTCACTCAGTCACTGCATCCCATGACCCTCAGTCACTGCATCCCATGACGCTCAGTCACTGCATCCCATTACCCTCAGTCACTGCATCCCATTACCCTCAGTCACTGCATCCCATTACCCTCAGTCACTGCATCCCATTACCCTCAGTCACTGAATCCCATTACCCTCAGTCACTGCATCCCATTTCAATCAGTCGCTGCATCCCAGTTCACTCAGTCGCTGCATCCCATATCACTCAGTCGCTGCATCCCATATCACTCAGTCACTGCATCACATTTCACGCAGTCACTGCATCACATTTCCCTCAGTCACTGCATCGCACGCCCCTCAGTCACTGCATCGCACGCCCCTCAGTCACTGCATCGCACGCCCCTCTGTCACTGCATCGCACGCCCCTCTGTCGCTGCATCGCACGACCCTCAGTCACTGCATCGCACGACCCTCAGTCACTGCATCGCACGACCCTCAGTCACTGCATCCCATTTCACTCAGTCACTGCATCCCATTTCCCATAGTCACTGCATCTCCTTTTGTCAGTCACAGCATCCAATTTCACTTAGTCACTGCATCCCATTTCCCTCAGTCACCGCATCCCATTTCCCTCAGTCACCGCATCCCATTTCCCTCAGTCACCGCATCCCATTACCATCAGTCACCGCATTCCATTTCACTCAGTCACCGCATCGCATTTCCCTCAGTCACTGCATCGCATTTCCCTCAGTCACTGCATCGGATTTCCCTCAGTCACTGCATCGCATTTCCCTCAGTCAGTGCATCCCATTTCCCTCAGTCACTGCATCCCATTTCCCTCAGTCACTGCATCCCATTTCCCTCAGTCACTGCATACCATTTCACACAGCCACTGCATCCCATTTCACTCAGTCACTGCATCCCATTTCACTCAGTCACTGCATCCCATTTGACTCAGTCACTACATCTAGTTACCCTCAGTAACTGCATCTACTTTCCTTCAGTCACTGCATCTCATTTCCCTCAGTCACCGCATCCCATTTCACTCAGTCACCGCATCCCATTTCCCTCAGTCACCGCATCCCATTTCCCTCAGTCACCGCATCCCATTTCCCTCAGTCACCGCATCCCATTTCACACAGCCACTGCATCCCATTTCACTCAGCCACTGCATCCCATTTCACTCAGTCACTGCATCCCATTTGACTCAGTCACTACATCCTATTTAACTGAGACAGTGAATCCTATTCAACTCAGACAGTGCATCCATTTCCCTTAGTCACCGCACCCTATTCCCCACAGTCACTGCATACCATTTCCCTCAGTCACCGCTTCCCATGGCCCTCACTCACTGCATCACATTACCCTCAGTCACTGCATCCCATTTCCATCAGTCACAGCATCCCATTTCACTCAGCCACTGCATCCCATTTCACTCAGTCACTGCATCACATTTCACTCAGTCACTGCATCCCATTTCACTCAGTCACTGCATCCCATTTAACTGAGACAGTGAATCCTATTCAACTGAGACAGTGCATCCATTTCCCTCAGTCACCGCACCCTATTCCCCTCAGTCACCGCATCCCATTTCACTCAGTCACGGCATCCCATTTCACTCAGTCACTCCCTCACATTTCAGTCAGTCACTCCCTCACATTTCACTCAGTCACTCCCTACCATTTCAGTCTCTCCCCCTCATTTCAGTCACTGCATCCCATTACCCTCAGCCACTGCATCCATTTTCACTCAGCCAATTCATCCCATTTCAGTCAGTCACAGCATCCGATTTGACTCAGTCACGACATCCTATTTAACGGAGACATTGAATCCTATTCAACTGAGACAGTGCATCCCATGACCCTCAGTCACGGCACCCTATTCCACACAGACACCGCATTCCAATTCCCTCAGTCACCGCATCCCATTTCCTACAGTCACCGCATCCCATTTCCTACAGTCACCGCATCCCATTTCACTCAGTCACCGCATCCCATTTCACTCAGTCACCGCATCCCATTTCACTCAGTCACCGCTTCACATTTCACTCAGTCACTGCATCACATTTCACTCAGTCACTGCACCCCATTTCACTCAGTCACTGCCTCCCATTTCAGTCAGTCACTCAGTCCCATTTCAGTGACTCCCTCCCATTTCCCTCAGTCACTGCGTCCCATTTCTCTCAGTCACTACATCACATTTCACGCAGTCAGTGCATCACATGTCTTTCAGTCTCTGCACCCCAGTACACTCAGTCACTGCATCCCAATTTCCCATAGTCACAGCATCTCCTTTCCTCAGTCACTGCATCCCATTTCACTCAGTCACTGCATCCCATTTCACTCAGTCACTGCATCCCATTTCACTGAGTCACTGCATCCCATTTCACTCAGTCACTCCCTCCCATTACATTCAGTCACTCCCTCCCATTACATTCAGTCACTCCCTCCCATTTCACTCAGTCACTCCCTCCCATTTCACTCAGTCACTCCCTCCCATTTCACTCAGTCACTCCCTCCCATTTCAGTCAGTCACTGCATCTCATTTCCCTCTGTCACTGCATCTTATTTCCATCAGTCACTGCATCCCATTGCCCTCAGTCACTGCATCCCATTACTCTCAGTCACTGCACCACTTTTCACTCAGTCACAGCCTCCCACTTCACGCAGTCACTGCCTCCCAATTCACTCAGTCACGCCGTCCCATTTCACTCACTCAGTGCGTCCCATTTCAGTCAGTCACTGCATCCTATTTCCCTCAGTCACTGCGTCCCATTTCTCTCAGTCACTGCGTCCCATTTCACGCAGTCACTTCATCCCATTTCCCTCTGTCACTGCATCCCATTTCCCTCAGTCACTTCATCCCATTTCAATCAGTCACGGCCTCCCATTTCAATCAGTCACGGCCTCCCATTTCCCTCTGTCACTGCATCCCATTTCCCTCTGTCACTGCATCCCATTTCAGTCAGTCACCCCCTCCCATTTCAGTCAGTCACTCCCTCCCATTTCACTCAGTCACTGCATCGCATTTCCCTCAGTCACTACATCGCATTTCCCTCAGTCAATGCATCACATTTCCCTCAGTCAATGCATCACATTACCCTCAGTCAGAGCATACCACTTCCCTCTGTCACTGCATCCCATTTCCCACATTCACTGCATCTCCTTTCCCTCAGTCACTGCATCCCATTACCCTCAGTCACTGCATCACATTTCCCTCAGTCACTGCATCACATTTCGCTGAGGCACTGCATCCCATTTCACTCAGTCACTGCATCCCAGGTCCCATAGTCACTGCATCTCCTTTCCTCAGTCACTGCATCCCATTACATTCAGTCACTGCATTCCATTACACTCAGCCACTGCACCCCATTTCACTCAATCACTGCAACCCATTTCCCAGAGTCACTGCATCCCATTACACTCAGTCACTGCATCCCATTTCATGCAGTCACTGCGTCCCATTTGACTCAGTCTGAGCATCCCATTTAACTGAGACAGTAAATCTCATTGAACTGAGACAGTATATCCCATTACCCTCAGTCACTGCATCTCATTTGCCTCAGTCACTGCATCTCATTTGCCTCAGTCACTGCATCTCATTTGCCTCAGTCACTGCATCTCATTTGCCTCCGTCACTGCATCTCATTTGCCTCCGTCACTGCATCTCATTTGCCTCCGTCACTGCATCTCATTTCCCTCCGTCACTGCATCTCATTTCCCTCCGTCACTGCATCTCATTTCCCTCCGTCACTGCATCTCATTTCCCTCCGTCACTGCATCTCATTTTACTCAGCCACTGCATCCCATTTGACTCAGTCACAGCATCCCATTTGACTCAGTCACTACATCCGATTTAACGGAGACAGTGAATCCTATTCAACTGAGACAGTGCGTCCATTTCCCTCAGTCACCGCACCCTATTTCCCACAGTCACCGCATTCCATTCCCCTCAGTCACCGCATCCCATTTCAGTCAGTCACCGCATCCCATTTCAGTCAGTCACCGCATCCCATTACCCTCAGTCATGGCATCCCATTACCCTGTCACTGCATCCCATGAACTTCAGTGAAACGATGCCATTTCAAACAGACACTGCATCTCCTTTCCCTCAGTCAGAGCATCCCATTTCACTCAGTCAGAGCATCCCATTTCACTCAGTCAGAGCATCCCATTACCCTCAGTCACTGCATCCAATTACCCTCAGTCACTGCATCCCATTTCCATCATTCACTGCATCCCACTTCACTCAGTCACTGCATCCCATCTCCCTCAGTCACAGCATCCCACTTCCATCAGTCACTGCATCCCGCTTCTATCATTCAGGGCGTCTCCTTTCCCTCAGTCACTGCGTCCCATTTCCATCAGTGACTGCATCCCATTTCCCACAGTCACTGCATCCCATTTCACTCAGTCACTGCATCACATTTCACTCAGTCAGTGCATCCCATCACCCTCAGTCTCTGCATCCCATTTCACTCAGTCACAGCATCCCACTTCTATCAGTCACTGCATCCCATTTCACTCAGTCACTGCGTCCCTGTCCATCAGTGACAGCATCCCATTTCCCTCAGTCACTGCATCCCATTGCCCTCAGTCACTGCATCCCATTTCCCTCAGTCACTGCATCCCATTTCCATCATTCACTGCATCCCACTTCACTCAGTCACTGCATCCCATTTCTCACAGTCACTGCACCCATTTCAGTCAGTCACTGCATCCCATTTCCATCATTCACTGCATCCCATTTCACTCATTCACTGCATCCCATTTCACTCAGTCACTGCATCCCATCTCCCTCAGTCTCTGCATCCCATTTCACTCAGTCACAGCATCCCACTTCCATCAGTCACTGCATCCCACTTCCATCAGTCACGGCGTCTCTTTTCCCTCAGTCACTGCGTCCCATGTCCATCAGTGACTGCATCCCATTTCCCACAGTCACTGCATCCCATTGCCCTCAGTCACTGCATCCCATTGCCCTCAGTCACTGCATCCCATTGACCTCAGTCACTGCATCCCATTTCAAACAGACACTGCATCTCCATTCCCACAGTCACAGCATCTCAATTCACACAGCCACTGCATCCCAGTTCACACAGCCACTGTATCCCATTTCACACAGCCACTGCATCCCATTGCCCTCAGTCACTGCATCCCATTTGACTCAGTCACTACATCCTATTTAACTGAGACAGTGAATCCTATTCAACTCAGACAGTGCATCCATTTCCCTTAGTCACCGCACCCTATTCCCCACAGTCACTGCATACCATTTCCCTCAGTCACCGCTTCCCATGGCCCTCACTCACTGCATCACATTACCCTCAGTCACTGCATCCCATTTCCATCAGTCACAGCATCCCATTTCACTCAGCCACTGCATCCCATTTCACTCAGCCACTGCATCCCATTGCCCTCAGTCACTGCATCCCATTTCACTCAGTCACTGCATCCCTTTTAACGGACACAGTGAATCCCATTTAACTCAGACAGTGCATCCATTTCACTCTGTCATTGCATCTCATTACCCTCAGTCACTGCATCCCATTACCCTGTCACTGCATCCCATGAACTTCAGTCACAGGATCCCATTTCAAACAGACACTGCATCTCCTTTCCCTCAGTCACTGCATCCCATTTCGCACAGCCACTGCATCCCATTTCACTCATTCACTGCAGCTCATTTCACTCAGTCACTGCAGCTCATTTCACTCAGTCACTGCATCCCATTTCAGTCAGTGACTGCAACCCATTACTCTCAGTCACAGCATCCCATTTCCATCAGTCACTGCATCCCATTTCCCACATTCACTGCATCTCCTTTCCCTCAGTCACTGCATCCCATTTCAGTCAGTCACTGCATCCCATTTCCCGCAGTCACTGAAACGCATTTCGCACTGTCACTGCATCTCCCTTCCCTCAGTCACTGCATCGCATTTCACTCAGTCACTGCATCCCATGACCCTCAGTCACTGCATCCCATGACGCTCAGTCACTGCATCCCATTACCCTCAGTCACTGCATCCCATTACCCTCAGTCACTGCATCCCATTACCCTCAGTCACTGCATCCCATTACCCTCAGTCACTGAATCCCATTACCCTCAGTCACTGCATCCCATTTCAATCAGTCGCTGCATCCCAGTTCACTCAGTCGCTGCATCCCATATCACTCAGTCGCTGCATCCCATATCACTCAGTCACTGCATCACATTTCACGCAGTCACTGCATCACATTTCCCTCAGTCACTGCATCGCACGCCCCTCAGTCACTGCATCGCACGCCCCTCAGTCACTGCATCGCACGCCCCTCAGTCACTGCATCGCACGCCCCTCTGTCACTGCATCGCACGCCCCTCTGTCACTGCATCGCACGACCCTCAGTCACTGCATCGCACGACCCTCAGTCACTGCATCCCATTTCACTCAGTCACTGCATCCCATTTCCCATAGTCACTGCATCTCCTTTGGTCAGTCACAGCATCCAATTTCACTCAGTCACTGCATCCCATTTCCCTCAGTCACCGCATCCCATTTCCCTCAGTCACCGCATCCCATTTCCCTCAGTCACCGCATCCCATTACCATCAGTCACCGCATTCCATTTCACTCAGTCACCGCATCGCATTTCCCTCAGTCACTGCATCGCATTTCCCTCAGTCACTGCATCGCATTTCCCTCAGTCAGTGCATCCCATTTCCCTCAGTCACTGCATCCCATTTCCCTCAGTCACTGCATCCCATTTCCCTCAGTCACTGCATACCATTTCACACAGCCACTGCATCCCATTAAACTCAGTCACTGCATCCCATTTCACTCAGTCACTGCATCCCATTTGACTCAGTCACTACATCTAGTTACCCTCAGTAACTGCATCTACTTTCCTTCAGTCACTGCATCTCATTTCCCTCAGTCACCGCATCCCATTTCACTCAGTCACCGCATCCCATTTCACTCAGTCACCGCATCCCATTTCCCTCAGTCACCGCATCCCATTTCCCTCAGTCACCGCATCCCATTTCCCTCAGTCACCGCATCCCATTTCACACAGCCACTGCATCCCATTTCACTCAGCCACTGCATCCCATTTCACTCAGTCACTGCATCCCATTTGACTCAGTCACTACATCCTATTTAACTGAGACAGTGAATCCTATTCAACTCAGACAGTGCATCCATTTCCCTTAGTCACCGCACCCTATTCCCCACAGTCACTGCATCCCATTTCCCTCAGTCACTGCATCCCATTTCCATCATTCACTGCATCCCACTTCACTCAGTCACTGCATCCCATTTCTCACAGTCACTGCACCCATTTCAGTCAGTCACTGCATCCCATTTCCATCATTCACTGCATCCCATTTCACTCATTCACTGCATCCCATTTCACTCAGTCACTGCATCCCATCTCCCTCAGTCTCTGCATCCCATTTCACTCAGTCACAGCATCCCACTTCCATCAGTCACTGCATCCCACTTCCATCAGTCACGGCGTCTCTTTTCCCTCAGTCACTGCGTCCCATGTCCATCAGTGACTGCATCCCATTTCCCACAGTCACTGCATCCCATTGCCCTCAGTCACTGCATCCCATTGCCCTCAGTCACTGCATCCCATTGACCTCAGTCACTGCATCCCATTTCAAACAGACACTGCATCTCCATTCCCACAGTCACAGCATCTCAATTCACACAGCCACTGCATCCCAGTTCACACAGCCACTGTATCCCATTTCACACAGCCACTGCATCCCATTGCCCTCAGTCACTGCATCCCATTTGACTCAGTCACTACATCCTATTTAACTGAGACAGTGAATCCTATTCAACTCAGACAGTGCATCCATTTCCCTTAGTCACCGCACCCTATTCCCCACAGTCACTGCATACCATTTCCCTCAGTCACCGCTTCCCATGGCCCTCACTCACTGCATCACATTACCCTCAGTCACTGCATCCCATTTCCATCAGTCACAGCATCCCATTTCACTCAGCCACTGCATCCCATTTCACTCAGCCACTGCATCCCATTGCCCTCAGTCACTGCATCCCATTTCACTCAGTCACTGCATCCCTTTTAACGGACACAGTGAATCCCATTTAACTCAGACAGTGCATCCATTTCACTCTGTCATTGCATCTCATTACCCTCAGTCACTGCATCCCATTACCCTGTCACTGCATCCCATGAACTTCAGTCACAGGATCCCATTTCAAACAGACACTGCATCTCCTTTCCCTCAGTCACTGCATCCCATTTCGCACAGCCACTGCATCCCATTTCACTCATTCACTGCAGCTCATTTCACTCAGTCACTGCAGCTCATTTCACTCAGTCACTGCATCCCATTTCAGTCAGTGACTGCAACCCATTACTCTCAGTCACAGCATCCCATTTCCATCAGTCACTGCATCCCATTTCCCACATTCACTGCATCTCCTTTCCCTCAGTCACTGCATCCCATTTCAGTCAGTCACTGCATCCCATTTCCCGCAGTCACTGAAACGCATTTCGCACTGTCACTGCATCTCCCTTCCCTCAGTCACTGCATCGCATTTCACTCAGTCACTGCATCCCATGACCCTCAGTCACTGCATCCCATGACGCTCAGTCACTGCATCCCATGACGCTCAGTCACTGCATCCCATTACCCTCAGTCACTGCATCCCATTACCCTCAGTCACTGCATCCCATTACCCTCAGTCACTGAATCCCATTACCCTCAGTCACTGCATCCCATTTCAATCAGTCGCTGCATCCCAGTTCACTCAGTCGCTGCATCCCATATCACTCAGTCGCTGCATCCCATATCACTCAGTCACTGCATCACATTTCACGCAGTCACTGCATCACATTTCCCTCAGTCACTGCATCGCACGCCCCTCAGTCACTGCATCGCACGCCCCTCAGTCACTGCATCGCACGCCCCTCAGTCACTGCATCGCACGCCCCTCTGTCACTGCATCGCACGCCCCTCTGTCACTGCATCGCACGACCCTCAGTCACTGCATCGCACGACCCTCAGTCACTGCATCGCACGACCCTCAGTCACTGCATCCCATTTCACTCAGTCACTGCATCCCATTTCCCATAGTCACTGCATCTCCTTTTGTCAGTCACAGCATCCAATTTCACTCAGTCACTGCATCCCATTTCCCTCAGTCACCGCATCCCATTTCCCTCAGTCACCGCATCCCATTTCCCTCAGTCACCGCATCCCATTACCATCAGTCACCGCATTCCATTTCACTCAGTCACCGCATCGCATTTCCCTCAGTCACTGCATCGCATTTCCCTCAGTCACTGCATCGCATTTCCCTCAGTCAGTGCATCCCATTTCCCTCAGTCACTGCATCCCATTTCCCTCAGTCACTGCATCCCATTTCCCTCAGTCACTGCATACCATTTCACACAGCCACTGCATCCCATTTCACTCAGTCACTGCATCCCATTTCACTCAGTCACTGCATCCCATTTGACTCAGTCACTACATCTAGTTACCCTCAGTAACTGCATCTACTTTCCTTCAGTCACTGCATCTCATTTCCCTCAGTCACCGCATCCCATTTCACTCAGTCACCGCATCCCATTTCACTCAGTCACCGCATCCCATTTCCCTCAGTCACCGCATCCCATTTCCCTCAGTCACCGCATCCCATTTCACACAGCCACTGCATCCCATTTCACTCAGCCACTGCATCCCATTTCACTCAGTCACTGCATCCCATTTGACTCAGTCACTACATCCTATTTAACTGAGACAGTGAATCCTATTCAACTCAGACAGTGCATCCATTTCCCTTAGTCACCGCACCCTATTCCCCACAGTCACTGCATACCATTTCCCTCAGTCACCGCTTCCCATGGCCCTCACTCACTGCATCACATTACCCTCAGTCACTGCATCCCATTTCCATCAGTCACAGCATCCCATTTCACTCAGCCACTGCATCCCATTTCACTCAGTCACTGCATCACATTTCACTCAGTCACTGCATCACATTTCACTCAGTCACTGCATCCCATTTCACTCAGTCACTGCATCCCATTTAACTGAGACAGTGAATCCTATTCAACTGAGACAGTGCATCCATTTCCCTCAGTCACCGCACCCTATTCCCCTCAGTCACCGCATCCCATTTCACTCAGTCACGGCATCCCATTTCACTCAGTCACTCCCTCACATTTCAGTCAGTCACTCCCTCACATTTCACTCAGTCACTCCCTACCATTTCAGTCTCTCCCCCTCATTTCAGTCACTGCATCCCATTACCCTCAGCCACTGCATCCATTTTCACTCAGCCAATTCATCCCATTTCAGTCAGTCACAGCATCCGATTTGACTCAGTCACGACATCCTATTTAACGGAGACATTGAATCCTATTCAACTGAGACAGTGCATCCCATGACCCTCAGTCACGGCACCCTATTCCACACAGACACCGCATTCCAATTCCCTCAGTCACCGCATCCCATTTCCTACAGTCACCGCATCCCATTTCCTACAGTCACCGCATCCCATTTCACTCAGTCACCGCATCCCATTTCACTCAGTCACCGCATCCCATTTCACTCAGTCACCGCTTCACATTTCACTCAGTCACTGCATCACATTTCACTCAGTCACTGCACCCCATTTCACTCAGTCACTGCCTCCCATTTCAGTCAGTCACTCAGTCCCATTTCAGTGACTCCCTCCCATTTCCCTCAGTCACTGCGTCCCATTTCTCTCAGTCACTACATCACATTTCACGCAGTCAGTGCATCACATGTCTTTCAGTCTCTGCACCCCAGTACACTCAGTCACTGCATCCCAATTTCCCATAGTCACAGCATCTCCTTTCCTCAGTCACTGCATCCCATTTCACTCAGTCACTGCATCCCATTTCACTCAGTCACTGCATCCCATTTCACTGAGTCACTGCATCCCATTTCACTCAGTCACTCCCTCCCATTACATTCAGTCACTCCCTCCCATTACATTCAGTCACTCCCTCCCATTTCACTCAGTCACTCCCTCCCATTTCACTCAGTCACTCCCTCCCATTTCACTCAGTCACTCCCTCCCATTTCACTCAGTCACTCCCTCCCATTTCACTCAGTCACTCCCTCCCATTTCAGTCAGTCACTGCATCTCATTTCCCTCTGTCACTGCATCTTATTTCCATCAGTCACTGCATCCCATTGCCCTCAGTCACTGCATCCCATTACTCTCAGTCACTGCACCACTTTTCACTCAGTCACAGCCTCCCACTTCACGCAGTCACTGCCTCCCAATTCACTCAGTCACGCCGTCCCATTTCACTCACTCAGTGCGTCCCATTTCAGTCAGTCACTGCATCCTATTTCCCTCAGTCACTGCGTCCCATTTCTCTCAGTCACTGCGTCCCATTTCACGCAGTCACTTCATCCCATTTCCCTCTGTCACTGCATCCCATTTCCCTCAGTCACTTCATCCCATTTCAATCAGTCACGGCCTCCCATTTCAATCAGTCACGGCCTCCCATTTCCCTCTGTCACTGCATCCCATTTCCCTCTGTCACTGCATCCCATTTCAGTCAGTCACCCCCTCCCATTTCAGTCAGTCACTCCCTCCCATTTCACTCAGTCACTGCATCGCATTTCCCTCAGTCACTACATCGCATTTCCCTCAGTCAATGCATCACATTTCCCTCAGTCAATGCATCACATTACCCTCAGTCAGAGCATACCACTTCCCTCTGTCACTGCATCCCATTTCCCACATTCACTGCATCTCCTTTCCCTCAGTCACTGCATCCCATTACCCTCAGTCACTGCATCACATTTCCCTCAGTCACTGCATCACATTTCGCTGAGGCACTGCATCCCATTTCACTCAGTCACTGCATCCCAGGTCCCATAGTCACTGCATCTCCTTTCCTCAGTCACTGCATCCCATTACATTCAGTCACTGCATTCCATTACACTCAGCCACTGCACCCCATTTCACTCAATCACTGCAACCCATTTCCCAGAGTCACTGCATCCCATTACACTCAGTCACTGCATCCCATTTCATGCAGTCACTGCGTCCCATTTGACTCAGTCTGAGCATCCCATTTAACTGAGACAGTAAATCTCATTGAACTGAGACAGTATATCCCATTACCCTCAGTCACTGCATCTCATTTGCCTCAGTCACTGCATCTCATTTGCCTCAGTCACTGCATCTCATTTGCCTCAGTCACTGCATCTCATTTGCCTCCGTCACTGCATCTCATTTGCCTCCGTCACTGCATCTCATTTGCCTCCGTCACTGCATCTCATTTCCCTCCGTCACTGCATCTCATTTCCCTCCGTCACTGCATCTCATTTCCCTCCGTCACTGCATCTCATTTCCCTCCGTCACTGCATCTCATTTTACTCAGCCACTGCATCCCATTTGACTCAGTCACAGCATCCCATTTGACTCAGTCACTACATCCGATTTAACGGAGACAGTGAATCCTATTCAACTGAGACAGTGCGTCCATTTCCCTCAGTCACCGCACCCTATTTCCCACAGTCACCGCATTCCATTCCCCTCAGTCACCGCATCCCATTTCAGTCAGTCACCGCATCCCATTTCAGTCAGTCACCGCATCCCATTACCCTCAGTCATGGCATCCCATTACCCTGTCACTGCATCCCATGAACTTCAGTGAAACGATGCCATTTCAAACAGACACTGCATCTCCTTTCCCTCAGTCAGAGCATCCCATTTCACTCAGTCAGAGCATCCCATTTCACTCAGTCAGAGCATCCCATTACCCTCAGTCACTGCATCCAATTACCCTCAGTCACTGCATCCCATTTCCATCATTCACTGCATCCCACTTCACTCAGTCACTGCATCCCATCTCCCTCAGTCACAGCATCCCACTTCCATCAGTCACTGCATCCCGCTTCTATCATTCAGGGCGTCTCCTTTCCCTCAGTCACTGCGTCCCATTTCCATCAGTGACTGCATCCCATTTCCCACAGTCACTGCATCCCATTTCACTCAGTCACTGCATCACATTTCACTCAGTCAGTGCATCCCATCACCCTCAGTCTCTGCATCCCATTTCACTCAGTCACAGCATCCCACTTCTATCAGTCACTGCATCCCATTTCACTCAGTCACTGCGTCCCTGTCCATCAGTGACAGCATCCCATTTCCCTCAGTCACTGCATCCCATTGCCCTCAGTCACTGCATCCCATTTCCCTCAGTCACTGCATCCCATTTCCATCATTCACTGCATCCCACTTCACTCAGTCACTGCATCCCATTTCTCACAGTCACTGCACCCATTTCAGTCAGTCACTGCATCCCATTTCCATCATTCACTGCATCCCATTTCACTCATTCACTGCATCCCATTTCACTCAGTCACTGCATCCCATCTCCCTCAGTCTCTGCATCCCATTTCACTCAGTCACAGCATCCCACTTCCATCAGTCACTGCATCCCACTTCCATCAGTCACGGCGTCTCTTTTCCCTCAGTCACTGCGTCCCATGTCCATCAGTGACTGCATCCCATTTCCCACAGTCACTGCATCCCATTGCCCTCAGTCACTGCATCCCATTGCCCTCAGTCACTGCATCCCATTGACCTCAGTCACTGCATCCCATTTCAAACAGACACTGCATCTCCATTCCCACAGTCACAGCATCTCAATTCACACAGCCACTGCATCCCAGTTCACACAGCCACTGTATCCCATTTCACACAGCCACTGCATCCCATTGCCCTCAGTCACTGCATCCCACTGCCCTCAGTCACTGCATCTCATTTCACTCAGTCACTGCATCTCATTTCACTCAGTCACTGCATCCCATTTCACTCAGTCACTGCATCCCCTTTCCTCAGTCACTGCATCTACTTTCCTCAGTCACTGCATCCCATTTCACTCAGTCACTACATCCCATTTAACAGTCACTGCACCCCATTTCACAGAGTCACTGCATCCATTTCCTTCAGTCACTGCATCCCATTTCACTCAGTCACTGCAGCTCATTTCACTCAGTCACTGCAGCTCATTTCACTTAGTCACAGCATCCCATTTCACTCAGTGACTGCAACCCATTACCCTCAGTCACAGCATCCCATTTCCATCAGTCACTGCATCCCATTCATCTCAGTCACTGAATTCCATTTCCCTCATTCACTGCATCCCATTTCCATCAGTCACTGCATCCCATTCCCCACAGTCACCGCATCCCATTCCCCACAGTCGCAGCATCCCAATTCACTCAGTCACTGCATCCCATTTCCCTCAGTCACTGCATCCCATTTCCCTCAGTCACTGCATCCCATTTCCCTCAGTCACTGCATCTCCTTTCCTCAGTCACTGCATTTACTTTCCTCAGTCACTGCATCCCATTCCACTCAGTCACTACATCCCATTTAAAAGTCACTGCATCCCATTTCACAGAGTCACTGCATTCCATTTCCTTCAGTCACCTCATCCCATTACCCTCAGTCACTGCATCCCATCTGCCACAGTCACTGCATTCCACTTCCATCAGTCACTGCATCCCACTTCCATCATTCACGGCGTCTCCTTTCCCTCAGTCACTGCGTCTCATTTCCATCAGTGACTGCATCCCATTTCTCACAGTCACTGCACCCATTTCAGTCAGTCACTGCATCCCATTTCCATCATTCACTGCATCCCATTTCACGCAGACACTACATCCCATTTCCCTTAGTCAGTGCATCCCATTACCCTCAGTCACTGCATCCCAGTTCACACAATCACTGCATCCCGTTTCACTGAGTCACTGCATCCCGTTTCACTGAGTCACTGCATCCCGTTTCACTGAGTCACTGAATCGCATTTGTTGTTTTCACTTGAATGCAATGGTCATGAATCTCCTCCAATGGCTGGTCATGTATTTCCAATGCAAAATTTTACCAAGTTTTGATTTTCAATTTTGATTACATGTGTCTCCTCTATTCTATAAGATGCTGCAATCAACTCAAATTTGATAAATCATAATTCAACCACCATTACCTACAGAGTTAATTTCATCAAACAGATCCAATTAGAATTGTCACATTCCCAAATCCTGATTCAAGGTTTTCTCATTATGGGCCACGTGGTTAAGAAAAAAGACACTTAGAATCAGAGAGATGTACAGTGGGGAAACAGATCCTTTGGCCCAATTTGTCTCTGTTCACCAGATATCCTAAGTTAATTTAGTCCCATTTGCCGGCATTTGGCCCATATTCCTCTCAACCCGTCCTATTCATATACCCATCCACATGCCTTTTAAACGTACAAGCCTCCACCACTTCCTCTGGCAGCTCATTCCATACATGCTGTTCGCTCTATCCACGTCCCTCGTAATTGTATAAACTTCCATATGGTCAGCCCTGAACTCCAAAGTTCCAAGAAATAGCTGCCTGTTCAAGCCCACGGTATACCTCCAACCTCCGATGCTCGTAACATCCTTGTAGATCTTCTCTGAACCCTTTCAAGTTTACAACATACAACAAGACGGCACAGAATAGGCCCTTCGGCCCTCAATGGTGCGCCGACAACTTTCCTCTCGCAAGGAGACCAAAATCGATTGCAGTATTCCAAAAGCAGCCGAATCAATGTCCTACATGGCTGCTAAGTGATCTTCCAACTCCTATACTCAATGCACTGACCGATAAAGGTGAGCACACCAAATGTCTCCTTCATATCCTTTCTACCGGTGGCTGTACTTTGATGGAACTCCGAAACTGCACTCCAGCGTCTCTTTATTAAGCAACACTCCCCACAACCTTCAGTGTATACGTGCTGCCCTGATTTGCCTTTCCAAAATGTAGCACCTCACATTTATCTAACCTCAACTCCATCTGCCACTCCTCAGTTTATTGGCCCTTGTCAATGTCCCAATGCATTCTGAGGTGACCTTCTTGGCTGGCTACTACACCTTCAATCATTGGGAAACTTACTAACCACACCTTCTATTTTCATATCCAAATCATTGCATCACTTCAACTCCCCCTCCCACTCCCTGGACGACATGTCCATCCTGGGCCTCTTCCAGTGTCACAACCATACCACCCAGAAAGTAGAAGAGCAGCACCTCATATTCCGTCTCGGGAGCTTCCAACTCAAAAGCCTCAATATGGACTTTGCCACCCTCAAAATCTCCCCACCCGCTAGCCTCATCCCAAGACTAGTTCCTCCCCTCATCCCCGCCTCCATGACCTGTCCGCCTTCTCTCCCACCTATCCACTCCTCCCACCTCACTGACCAACTCCCACCACTGCTTGGAATTATTATTCTTTTCACACTTCATCAGCTCGACGTGATTTCTAAAATCTATTTTCCAATTGTTGGAAAAAGTGAGATAAAGTAAAAGAAGTTACATTCTTACCACTCGGGAAATCTCTGAATATTCTTCTGTTGAAAGGCCGCCAAGGAACGATGCAATTCTTGTGTCACAAACGCTGTGAGGGAGACATCTTTTTCGGTTCCACTAACTCCACCCTCAGGAAGACAAACCCACATAACATATCTAGCGACTTAAAGCATACTCTATTGTTGCCCAAGGTGGAGAGCTGGATGAACACAGCAGGCCAAGCAGCATCAGAGGAGCAAGAAAGCTTGTGTTTCGGGACGAGACCCTACTTCAGAAAATTGGCGCTGGAGAATCTGAGATGACAAGGTGTAAAGCCGGATGATACTGCTTGGCCTGCTGTGTTCATCCAGCTTTACACCTTCTTATCTCAGATTCTCCAGCATCTGCAGTTCCTACTGCCTCTATTGTTGCCCTTTCACTTTACTGAACTAATATGAGCCAGTAGTTTTGTTTAGGCCCGTGTAATCTTACAGTTATTGGCCTGTACAAAATCCTGAATTAATTTTGATCGACTGACAGGAGGAGAGATGAATTTTATAGAAATTTTTGTTTTCTACCAATTTGCAGAGGGCATCGTGGGCGATTGAAGGACAGTGTTATTATCCTCCAGGTCTGCGGACTGCATCGTTACCAACTTGCCCATTTGCATATACATACAATATTCATTATGTACCAATGAAACATCATAAACCAATACTGCGTACTAAAAACAACCCTCACATATCAATGGAAATTTAATATTTATCACAGAGCTTGAAGGATTGAATTCAATGATACAAAGCAAAAACCAGTGAAGTAGAGTGCAGTTGGTCAGCACTTTTGCCTCTAAGTGGAGGTTTGCAGTTTGAGGCCACCCAAGAACAAGCAAGTTCTGTCTAACTCCAAGGGCAGCACGGTGGCTCAGTGGTTAGCACTGCTGACTCACAGCGCCAGGGACCCAGGTTCGATCCCACTGTTGGGCGATCTTCTGTGCGGAGTTTGTACATTCTGCCCATGCCTGCATGGGTTCCTGCTGGGTGCTCTGGTTTCCTCCCACAGTCCAAAGATGTGCAGGCTAGGTGTCTGGGCCATGCCAAACTTGCCCATTGTGTTTCGGGATGTGTAGATTAGGTGTGTTAGTCATGGGAAATGTAGGGTTACTGAGGAAAGGGTCGGGGGATGAGTCAGGGTGAGATGCTCTTTGGAGGGTGGCCGTGGACTTGTTGGGTCAAAAGGGGCTTGTTTCCACACTGTAGGGATTCTATGATATGGAAGTATCTTTTGAAGTAGGCATTCATGGGTGTGCTGTAACAGAGACCTTGAAATACTGCACAACAAATATTTGGAACTAGACTGTCAATTCAGACATAGCATCAAAAAAGGTCATAGAAGTTGTCACCGATATAAAGCAGGATCGATGAAAATCCAGCAGGAAATGGTGTCAAAAGGCTCAGTATCTTTTATTCATCTCCAGTTATTTTGTCCAAGGCACTGGATGCTGGCAGGATTGAAACATTTAAGAAATGCTTCACAAATCACATATAAGGGCCTGCACATCTTTGAACAATGGGAGGAAACTGGCAGAAGCCCCTCGCAGACGCGGGGAGGACGTGTCAATTGCACACAGATAGTTACCCAAGACTGGAATCTCAACTGGCTCCCCAGTGCATGAGCAGCTCTAACCACTGAGCAACTACCTTGCCCAGAAGGGGTTTTATAAGCGCATACTTTATTTCCATTCATAGTTGGGGAAAGACAGATCCAATGCTGTATGTCCAACCAAAATAACCTATTGTAGATATCATGACAACAATCATAAATGATTTTGAATAAGTAAATCAAAAAAATTGAAATAGTTTCCAAGCCTAAATACTCGATATGGTGCATTTAAGATGAATAGCGCAACAACAAAAAGGCCATATTTTATGTGACCATCGGTAACACTTGAAAACTTGCAACAATATAGTCACCAGGAGAGATCTGGACTGGCTTGATGATGCACTCCTTCATACACTGCAATGAAACTCCAAAGATCACAAATTCTCCTTCAATACCGTGTTATAACAGTGACTGCATCAACCTGTGTTTATGGGCCTGACTGGAAGCCCACACAACATGCATAAACAAAAAAATAATCTAAGGTGATAGGTGAAATAAATGTATGTATGCAACGTCTTTGAAAAGCAATCATTTCTAGCGGATGCAAGCCCATAAGGAATCTCGTTTCGCAGATTATATTCATTTGCACTACAGTTCACGCCAGTCAGAATCAGTTTTCGTTTCATGACAGGTAACTAAAATGTCCAAAACAATGAACTTTGTTTGATCAGAAGATTTTAAGTAAGGACTATGTCTTGTGTGAGCTGATGGCATTCGGGGATGGAGAAGGTACACTCACTGCTGGCATCTTGACACCATTGAATGAGCAAGCGTGGACGCAAAGGTTGTAACAGGTAACAATTGGACAGGCAATATCTTTTGAGCTCCTTCCCAGCAGGCCTGTAATACTCTCAAGCTGTGCTAGACCCTCACTTACTCCACCTTACGTACTCTGCCTTTTTCTTTTCGACAAGAAGCACCTCTGTACCAGTCATCCAAGGCTCCTTAATCTTACCCCTTCTTACCTGTCTCAGAGGAACAAATTTATACATCACTCGCAACAACTGCTCCTTGAACAGCTCCACATGTCTGCTGCGCCCTTTCTGTGGAACAATTGCTCCCAATCTGTAGTTCCCAACTCCTGTCTGATAGCATCATAGTTTCCTTGACCCCAGTGAAATATCTTCCCCTTGTAACTGCTCCTTTCCCTTTCCATGGCTATGGTAAATGTGAGGCTGTTGTGGTCACTGTCGCCAAAGGGCTCTCCCACCACGATATCTGACACCTGTCCTGGCTCATCGCCGAGCACCAAATCCAAAATGGCCTCCCCCCTCGGCCTGTCCACATACTGAGTCAGGAAACCCTCCTGAACACACCTGACAAAAACGGCTCCATCCAAACCATCTGCACTAAGGAGGTTTCAATCTATATTGGGAAAGTTGAAGTCACCCACAACAACAACCCTGATACGTTTGCACTTTTCAACAATCTGCCGGCCAATGAGTTCTTCGATCTCCCAACTGCTATTAGGGTCCGTAGAAAACCCCCAGTGAGGTGACTACTGCCTTGCCGTTCCGAACTTCCACCCATACTGACTCAGTCAACAAACCTTCCTTGGCAACCTCAGCCCATACCACCTCGGTAGACGAGTCCTCAGAGGTTCTTTCAGCCGCTGTTATACTGTCCTTGACCAACAAAGCCACACCTCCCCCTCTTTTACCACCTTCCCTGACCTTAATCAAAGATCTAAACCCTGGAACCTGCAACATCCATTCCTGACCCTGCTCTATCCATGTCTCCGAAATGGCCACAACATCGAAGTCCCAGGTACCTATCCAAGCTGCAACCTCACCTAACTTATTCCGGATACTCCTGGCATTAAAGTCGTCACACTTCAATCCAGCTTGCTGTCTGCCAGCACACTCCTGTGATAGTGAGGTCCTGACCATATCCTCCCTACGCTCATCCTCCTGTGTACTAGGACTACACCTCAGTTTCCCATCCCCCTTCTGAGCTCGTTTAAATCCACCCGAATGGCACTAGCCAATTTTCCACCCAGGATATTCGTGCCCCTCTGGTTCAAGTGGAGACCGTCCTGTTTGTACAGGTCCCACCTTCCCCAGAATGAGCCCCAATTGTCCATGTACCTGAAGCCCTCCCAGCTGCATCATCCCTGCAGCCACGTGTTCAGCTGAAATCTCTCCCTGTTCTTTGCCTCGCTATCACGTGGTACGGGTGACAAACCAGAGATGACCACTCTGCTTGTTCTAGCTCTCGGCTTCCACCCTAGCTCCCTCAAATCCTGCCTGACATCCCTATCCCTCTTTCTACATATGCCGTTGGTGCCTATGTGGACCACGACTTGGGGCTGGTCACCCTCTCCCCTCAGGACCCGAAAGAGACGATCCGAGACATCACAGACCATGGCACCTGGTAGGCAATACACCAATCGTGAGTCTCTTTCGTTCCTGGCAAATCTTCTATCAGTCCCTCTAACTGTTGAGTCCCCAATGACTATCACTCTCTTCCTGTCCCCCCGCCGTCCCTTCTGTGCAAGAGGGACAGACTCGGTGCCAGAGATCTGCACCCTACCGCATGCCCCTGGTAAGTAGTCCCCCGGAACAGTATCCAAAACGGTATACTTGTTTTTCAGGGGAGCAACCACAGGGGATTTCAGGGGAACGACCACAGGGGAAGGTTGGTCAAGCTACACCGGGTAAACGTACATTTTTGGCTGAAGAAACATGTGTTTCAGTGTGAGCTAATGGAAGAAGCCATGGAGTCAAAGCTAAACATTTCGACAATAAGACAACCATTCTTAAAAGCAGCAGAGAGCATGAAAAAGAAATGAGCGGCTTTAATATCCACTTAAAATTTATGTGGAATATCAGATGGAATTTTCTTATTGACTCCATTGTGCAATCATGTCAATCTAAAAATGTGAACTGCATTCATTAATACTAACCAGAAACGGACTTTGTAGTAAATGGTTTGACGATTTTCTGGATCTGGAACATCCCTTTTCCTTCTCCAACGAAGATCGTACCAACCTATGGTACCAAACTGTGAGTCAAACGGACACGACTCGTAATCTTTAAATTCCTCATCAAAACAGTCTCATCGTATGGTTCTGTGCAATAAAAGAGAAAGAATAAACATGTTTCCCACAATTTTGCTGATGTTTACGAACAGAATGCACAAATTCAAAAAGTTTGAGCTGGCATGTCTGCTTCCTCCAGCCTGTTTAAACTGTTCCATTCAATGTGAAATTTGTGATACGTTTTAGCACACAGGTCTATTTGATCTGTGCCACCACCTTCTATTCGTCATACATGCTTTCCCCACCTTCCTGTAATACATTCCTTGAAGTGTTCAATGAGATTTTGATTTTAAATCTTATCGTCATATTCTTTTGATTCTCAAGCATCAATGAATCTGATGTTGCCGCCATTCCATGCAGTGCATAGCACGTCAAACAGGAGTCTTACTCTTGCCATGAGCACTGAGGTAGTACGGGATCATAACTGTCTCACAGTTCAGAAAGAATTTCTACATATAGGGCTATGTAGAGTCATGCAGTTAATTTTATTTGACATGCTATTTCTTTTCTTCACAAATATGCTGGATTTAAAGTGATCTTCACCCTCATTTAAAATGAATCCAATATCCAACCATCTGTAAAACTAGCATATCCAAATTTTAGTTTGAGTTTAGTGTTTCACAAATATATTACTTTTTAAAAAATTATATTTGAGTCAACATTAACATTTCATTCCCTGACAGCGGGTGAACTTACTTTTAAACTCCCATTTTCCTTCGGTATGAACGGAGAGGTGAGCCTTTTTGCAAGCACCGAAAGTCTCCACCAGTTTACACTAAAACTTGCGGAACTGTAAGTTTCACAAATATGTTCCTATTAAACACTAATTCCTATTGAAGCAGTATGAAGCTAAATTCATTCAACTGGACAGCAAAAACGGTCAAGATTTTAAAAGCAAGTTACCATTTTGAAGTCACTCTTTGAACTAAATTCCATCTTGGTGTCTGAGAGTCCATAGGTTCCTCACTCTCAACGAACCAGTCAAACTGTCATGCAATTACTGAAACACACAGACAAAAAACATCAATGTTAACGGTCACTAAGATTTTGAGAGTGATTTGGAATTCGTACTCAATACCCACTGGGGAAAATCTGTTCCAATCTGGATAGTACTCACTTATTACCATCCCACCTACCTTCCCCAGCACCTCCTCCCCCTCCACACTAATTGTTTCTGAGCTCCCTTCCACCCTCCATTTCTCAGGAAGGGTCCTGACCCAAAACCTCAACTTTCCTCAGCCTCTGATGCTGCCTGCCCTGCTGTGTTCCTCCAATGTGTTATCTCAGACACCAACATTGGCAGTTCTTACTATCTGGATAAATCATTCTCACCTTGTAACAAGTGATTTTAGGAATCACTTAAACACTCAAAGTACTCACAGTCAGTGTCCCATTTCCTTGACCAGTCAATTTGATGTGAATCTTTCTTCCAAGCGGAAGCTATAACAACAATTATATTTAAGAATCAAACTCTTCATTGCATCACCAATATTTCCTTGTCTGTTTGAAACATAAGATAATGAAATAATCATGGACAGATTGGCCAACAGTGTAATTTAATGCGTGTTACAACCATTGAAGTGATCTTTAAAAAGCTGTTGTCATACAACACACCACTTTTTGAGATGCAGTGATGAACAAACTTCCTGAGACGCAAATAATATATGCCGAATTAATTCCAAAGAATACCTTTACAATTAAAAAGAAGCTAAAAATTTCTTTACATTGTCATGCTTGTCAGATTGCTATTAGTCAATGGAAATCGTGCAGAATAATTATTTATTCCCAGATGAAAAGGAAGCGTATACATTTCATTTTCACATCTTATCCAAGAGAGAAAAAAAAACACCTTCATGAATGCATTGTCAAACAAGAAGACTCACAAAAAAAGTCATTTGGCCCATTGAATTTCCTCCATCATTCACTGAGATCATGGTTGATCTCATTACATTTATCACGACACAACATTTCCACCAAACCCTCCCTATAGCTAATACATTCCGATCCAAGTAACATCCTGGTAAATCTCTGTTTCTGTGCCATGCCTTGTCTTTCTAAATATTTTTTCAGTCATCTACAAATTTAGCCACAGCACATGCACCTCTTTCCTCCAAGTCATGAAAAAACAAGCACAAGAGCTGTGGTTCCTTCAGCGCGACCTCATTTCTTACTGACAAGCCAACCCTGGCATCTCTGTCTATTTGTATCGGAGATAATGGGAACTGCAGATGCTTCAGAATCCAAGATAACAAAGTGTGGAGCTGGATGAACACAGCAGGATGAAGACAGAGAAGTAGAAGGGTCTCGGCACGAAACGTCAGCTTTTCGCTCCTGAGATGCTGCTTGGCCTGCTCTGCTCATCCAGCTCCACACTTTCTTATCTCTGTCCATTTGCCTGTTCTTTCTATCGGACATGAATCATTGGCTATTTCGTTCCCAACACTTATCCCCTAACAACCACCTCTCTGTGATACCCAGAGTGATGTATCTGTCAATTTCAATCTGCACCACAAACTCATTCACTTTGTTTCATACACTCCCTGCAATTCAATACAAGATCTTCAGTCTGGCATTTACAGCCACCCTTCTTATCTGCTGCAGCTGAAGTGACACTCCTGACCATTTCCATACTTTTTGTCCTATTACTTGCTCTGGCAACTTTGCTGAGCACTTACCAGCTTCTAACTCTTTCCACAATTTTCCATGCAACTGAGCTCACCCGCTCCACACTTTTTATTTTAACACCCTACCCCAAGACCGAGCCCTGTATTTTGCCAGGATACTTGTCCCAAAATGATTCTCATCGAGCCTATAACACCAAGAATGACTCCCTCCTTCCCTGTACTGATGCCAATGTCCCATGAATTCAAACACATTTCTGCCAGGCCACCATTTAAACAATGCATTTGCATCTATAATTATGCTCACACCGTGCCAAATTGCTCAGATAATAATCCAGAGATTATTACCATTCTGGTTCTGCTTTCTCATTCAGCACCTCGGTGCTCATAATCCCTCAGCAGAACCGCTTTCCTCTTTCTTCCATATCAATTGTACCTGTGTGTACCACAATAGCTGGATTTCTACTCCTCCCACTTCAAGTTCCTTTGTAGCCGAGATGGAATATCCTGAACCTGGGCACCAGGCAGGCAACACGACTTTTGAGACTCTCGATCCTCGTCACAACGAACAGTTTTCATTCCCCAAACTACACTACCTCTGATTATAACTACATTTCACTTTTTATCCCCTCCTGAATGTCCCCGCTGTACCACAGTGCTATCGTCAGTTTACTCATCTTCCCTATACCCTGCACTCTCATCCACACACGAAGAAAGAATCTCAAAGCTGTTAGATAAGATCAAAGGCCAAGGTTCCTTCTGCACTACATTCTGGATCCTTCCACCTGCCCTGTTCTTTGTCACAGTCTCACGTCTCTGGCCACTGACCGAGTTTCAGCTAGTTAATCTAAGGTGTGTGACTGCCTCCTGAAGCAGAGCAATCCCTGCTAACTCTGCCCCACACGATTTGTTGATTGGTCAAAACTGAGATTCCAGTTCATCAACCCTGAGCTGGAGTATGGGGTCTGACCACTCCGCCTTCATGTAGGTATAAATCATCATCTGGCCTGGCATCTCCATTTCAATTACTTCGATCTTAATTTGATTTGAAAACATTCTGGTCTTTTAGTTTGTAGCCTGTAAATATTTCTCCGGTTTACTTTCAATCTGAAAGCTACCGATAATCGATTCTTAAACCAGTAGCGATCACCAACGAATGAGCCTGATTCACCCTCCGGGTCCCTGATTCTGGCTTCAATTTACTCTGTCTCAAAAAAAAAATGCTTACAAACTATCAGGCAAAAAAAGCAAGCAAATGGCACCTCTTACACTCTGCACTGACTTACCGCATTGCCACCAAGTTCCCCAAAATATATATTCACTTGGTGCATTTCACTCGAGATGTGATCTCTCCTTCCAGAACGTGCAAAGCATACTGATCCAAAGCAATATACTACCTTCAAAACCTCAGCTCTCAGCTTATTACTTTTGAGTATATTCTCAAATGCTTTCTCCAAGTCCAAACACAACACATTTACTGGTTTTCCTCTATTAATTCTCCTTCCAAAACTTCCTCCAAAAACCCAAACAAATTAGCCAGACACAATTTCTCTTTCAGCAGGCTGTGGTGATTCTGTTTGATTAGATTCTGATTTTCCAAATGTCCTGCTACTATTTTCTTCACAGTTGATTGCCACCTATTTCCAACAATAGATGTTAGGCTGGTTCGGTTGCAGTTATCTGCTTTTTGCCTCTCTCCTTTTTAAATAGGGATATCACATCGGCATTTTTCCAGCCCTCAGATGCTTCTCTCGAATCTAAAGCTTTTTGGGAAATTACAATCAATGCATACACCGACTCTGAAGCTCATTGTTTAGAATCCTAGAAAGTAAACCATCACGGCAAAGAGTCTAATCTGCTTTCACTCCATTAGATTGTCTACTGCTACTTCTCTCATGGTAGTGATGGTGTGGTAGTGATGTGTTTAATTCCTCCCTGTATTCTTTCGTAATAAGGGGATCCTTGAAGTATCTTCCACTGGAAAGACTACCCTTCTCTCATTGTCGTTGTTCCTTGATTTAAAAATTAACCTGGCCATCTCAGCCGAGCATATAATTAATGGCATTACCTCTAAAACCTTCTCTGCTAAAGTGTTCAATAGATTGCTACAACCTGAAACATGTAATTCTCCCCCTAAATTAATAGGCAACCAATTTGAAAATGTGGCCTCTGGTCGCAAAATCTTTGACAAATAGGAGTAATCTCTACGGATATACACTATCAAGTCTCTTAAGAATCTTAAATGTTGAAAAAATAAGATTTTTTAAAATCTTATAAACGCCAATGAATGTCGTCCCAGCCTGCCCAACATTCTTACGCATGGCAATTCCTTCTGCCATTTCCGAAATCAACCCAGTCAACATGAGGTGTACGGCCTCCGCAGCATTCACTCTGTGGCCGTACATGACTTTAAGTTACCATCCTGCTGCTACTTCTCGACTTCTATTTGCGATGCAGTCCTCTGTCCATCCTAACATACTACTCTTGAACACATGGGCTCTTTTCTTTTGAGACACCTTATGAGCTGTACCTTATCAAATGCTTTGTTGAAATCTCAATGGACTACATCAACTGGTGCTCCTTCATCAGTAATGTTTGTTTCCTTCTCAAAGCACTGTAGCAAGTTTGTCAAGTATTATTTCCCCTTTATAAAAGGATGTTAACTCTGTAGGATGTCATAGCACACTCAGTACCCAGTTATTTCATCTTTCATTGCCGGCATGAACATCTACCCAGGTTGACCTAAATTGGCAATAATTGCTTGCTATTTTATCGAAGTATTTTTCTCATCATGGTGTTATGTTCACAATCTTTCAATCCTCTGAGAATTTCCCCCAATCTAAGGATTTTTGCGACATTATCATCAGTGCATCCCTAGTATCTGTAGCTGCATTGTTCAACATGAGAGGATACAACTCATCATACCCCTTGGATATTTTCTCTACTGATTGGAGTCATGTTTGGAATTCTATGCAGTGACATTCATTTTTAACAGTTTGCGAAATACTACCAGGAACAGAAATTGTGATCCAGCTGCAACTAAGCGATAGCTTTCAGCACAGAAGAAAGTATTTGAATTCATTATGACCCGAATCACTCCTGAAAAGGGCAATACAATTTGTCTCAGTCCATAATGTTCTTTCTCGAACATCCTGAGATGTATTATCTGTATTTCTTCAAATTTACCACAGATTCTGTTTCAATCACCCTTTCAGCAACACGCATGACAACATTTCGGCATTCTTAGTCCCCCTGTAGCCTCCGTTGCACGTGTGCATTGTTAGACGATTATTTGTTTGTGTGCCTGCTTTTTTGCTCAAATGGTTAAAGGTAAGTTGGTGTTCTTTTGTCATCAGAGCTATTGCCTCCTCATTCTCATCTTCCTTGTTTTATCCCTCTGCTGGAATATTTAATTTGTTGACATATCTGAAATATGTTGTTGAATGGATTGGGTTTTGTAACATGGCATTCCCCATAGACCATCTACCGATACTGTTGCTTGTTCTGACAGTTATTATCTTGCAGAGTGGAAAATGCAGTTTGAAAGCAATGGAACATTATTGATGAACAAGTTGATGCATAAATTGCTGCGATCTTCCAAACTACAAACTCACCCTCAATTCTTTCTCGGTCAGAGCATTATGCCGGCGCAAATGAATCGTGTTCTCAATGGGACTTCCAAAACCATGGAATTGAATTTGCATGTTGATTTCTTCTTCCCGCTTCAGAAATGCAATGTCGTATCGTGATGAAGCTTCCAAGGCAATGATTGTGTCCTTCAATGAAGGGAAAAGTGACTTTTAGATTCATGGAAATATTTCAGTACTTCCACAAACATGAAATACAAACATTCTCCCTGCATGCTGACCCAACTCCGCAAGGCTAGGGCATGACCCAGTCTCATTTTATCGTATCTTTCCGATTTTACATGCCACGGGATAATCATTCAGGTGTAACAGAAATGTTGATCATGGAAATTTATCACCGTTTTAATAAATAATGGCAAATTTTCAACATCTTGCAAGTGTATGAAGGCTCAATCTCATGACACCTTGCCTGCTGCACAAAGACATTCTTACACTGCTTTGAGTGTTAGGGCTCAAACAAAACACAATCATTACACAAATGCATCAACACGCTACTTTCAATAGGATCTGGCGCAGGCTTGGAGGGCCGAAGCGCCTGTTCCTGTGCTGTAATTTTCTTTGTTCTTTGACCAGATAAAAAGGAAAAGGGAGGTGTATAACAGTCATCAAGGGAACAAGAGTCCCTGTGGACGCACTAACGTCAACCAGGCCAACATCCCCAGCACTGAGGCACTGACCATCCTCGATCAGCTACAATGGGCTGGACACTTCATCTGTATGACTGACACGAGACTCCCCGCATGTTCTCATCCCAGCTTCAAAACAGCAGGCGAGACCCAGATGTGCAGAGGTAGCACTCGGTGATAAACTCAAGTCCTCAATGGCGAAGTGCGACATTCCTGCAGACACCTGGGAATCGCCGGTCTCAGACGGCCTAAAGCCTGAAGAGCACCTGGGAAGGCATCAAACACTTTGCGGCTTGCCTTTGGAAGCAGCGGAAGCCATGCAGCCACACCAACACCTCCCTCACCCCATCCCACGACTGCCTTCTGCCCCGAGTGCAACAGAGCCAACGGCAGCTGCATCGGTCTGTGCAGCCGGCGATCAATTCAGCCTGAGAGTGGGAGAGTGTCATCCATATCTGCGAGAAACCACCATGATGATGATGATGTATAGTGTGCAGGGGCATCTCGTCACAGCAAATCAGAGAACAAATACAGGGCAACAGAACACCGGTGACCAAGATTAGGATGAGGGAGAATCTCAAAATCTTCTGCAAGTGTCTCAGAGGGAAAGAGAAAACCCAGGGAAAACCAGGTCTCATTAGGGATGAAGAGGCAAATGAACGGTTTGAACTGGAGGGCAATGTCAGGTGTTAAACGAGAATTTCACATCAGCTTTTACATGTGAGAAGGAGCACACAATTCTCGGACAGAATTAACAGAGACTGGGGAGATGTTCGGTGTTTTGGTGAATTTAAAATTGGACAAATCCCAGGTTTGGATGAGGTGTATGCCACGATGCCCAGGGAGATGAGAGAAAAAATTCCACTCGCCCTCATACAGAGCTTTCAAAAGTACCAAAGGACTGGAGAACAGGTAACATAGTTCCACTTATCAAAATGCGTGACAAACATAAAGCAGAGTATTACAGACCGGTGAGTATCACATCAGTAGATAGGAAAATATTGGAGAAAATTCTGAACGGCAGACGTAATTTCCATTTCAAGAAGTGGGGTCTGATCAGCGACCGTCAGCATAGTTTTGTCAGAGGGAGGTCACGCCTCACAAACTTAGATGATTCTTTCAAAGAGGTGACAGAGTGTGCAGATGGGAGTTGATGTAGTGAAAATAGATTTCAGCAAAGACTTGGACAGGGTCCCAAATGGGAGCGTGGCAAAGAAGGTAAAGCTCGGGGGGTCCAGGAAAATACAGCAAGTCGAATCCAAAGTTACAGATTGGTCAAATGGGCAGGTCAACGGTAGATGGAATGTTAACCCTGATCAATAAGGCAATTTGGACAAACTAACAAGGCAAGGAATCATTCAAAGAAATGCCAGGACACTAGGAAGATCAGAGGAATGGTGTGATCTTGGGGTGCTTGTCCACAGATTCCTGAACATGGAATGGCAGCTTAAAGGGACAGTTCAGAAAGCATATGGCTCAAGAGCTGTGCAGGACTTCTGTTAGGCCCCAGCTGAAGTGCTCAGTGCAGTTCTGGTCTCTCCATTATAGAAAGGAGGTGTTTGCATTTGAGCATGTGTGGAGGACATTCATCAGGATGTTCTGAGGGGGTGAAGCATTTTAACTCTTGGGAGAGTATGGATACGTTTGCGTTAGCAATAACTGCTAATGCTGGAGTCTGAGATCACACAGTGTGGAGCTGGAGAAACACTGCAGGCCAGGCAGCATCACTGTTGCCGATCTCTGATTAAAGGTCTAGGCCTGAAACATCAGCTTTTGTGCTCCCGAGATGCTGCTTGGCCTGCTGTGTCCAGCCAGCTCCACACTGTTCTCTTGGATTCTCCAGCATCTGCAGTTCCCATTGTATCTAGCATCACTGTTTTATCTGGATAAGGTTGGCTTGTTTTCTTTCGAGTAGAGAAGGTTGAAGGAGGTCCTGAAAAAATTGTTTAGATTAATATGGGTGTAGGCGAGGTAAAAAGAAGGTCCATAATGGGGTCGGTCGGGGGGCGGTGGTGGTAGAGGAAGAGATACATACATTTAAGCTAAAAGCTCAAGGACAATGCCAAAAGGAAAAGTGATGCACAGGCAAAGTGCATGTAAGAATTTAACCAAGGATTAACACCATTGAAGAACTGGAATTTGTGCCAATGCACCAAACCTGCAGATGAAAATGCAGTGTCCAGTTTGATTGCAAACTGCAACAACCACCAGTTAGTAACATGATCCATGGAAATATCTGAATGCCTGTTGTTGTGATCTCAAGCATTTACCTGCGTCGAGTGAAATCCACCACCATAGTTCTGTTACATCGTTAGCCACCTCGCAATCGGTGTTGCATAGTCAATATCATTCCTTGACAATGCTTGAAGCAAGGCATAAGCAGTGGTTTCCACAGTCATCGCAGAAGCCTGTGCTGCTTCAATTGGATACGGCTTCTCGTCCTCCAACAATGGAGGCTTTCCAGTTACCGACATCAGAATCTGTCATTTGACAATGGGATTAGCTGAGAATAAAGTTTACATCATATAGATTTTTGTTTGCATTTCACCAACATAACAATGGTTTTCTGGTCAAGATCCACCATTGTCTCACCACTGATGTCTATAACATGCTCCATACTTCCCGCTCAGTGATGGGTCCTTTTGTTTGGGAAAAATAGGCACCTTCGAATGCAAATGAATCAAGATGAGCTTGAGTTTCTCATCAGGCTACATGGCAGTTATTACAAGATGTTACGAACAAAAGGTGAAGAGGCAGATCAAACCATTCAGAGCATCAGTCTGGATGATCTTCTTGCCCTCATCTTGAGGAGGCATCACAGATCTTAACTTACTCGCAATTCAAGTTATTTCACGCAATGACAAGACTGAATGTTCGGGATACTGCAAATGCCATGGCACCTGGCAGCATCCCACAAACTGTATTGGAACAATGTGCCCCAAGGTCAGCACACCAACAGTAAATGTTTTCCAGTACATTTTTAAACACTTGCGACACTCACATTTCAGAGAAAGATGACCTATCATGTAATAGTCAGACAAATTGTGCTGACCAATTATGGCCTCAATGTATTCTCAATCATCAGCAAAGTAATGCAACATCTGGATGACAGTGCTGTCAAACAGTTGCACACTAAGGCTCAGTTTACTTTTCGTCAGGCTCACACTTCTCATAACCTCATTCAGGATTTACCACAAATATGATCAGAGATCCTGAGCTTGAAAAGGAAGGAAAGTGCAATCTGTCATTTCCACCCTGGCAACTTCTGATTGAATGTGGTGTGAAGCAGACGAATAGAAAATTGAGTCAGTGGCATTCACTGGATACCTGCACTGGTTGAAGTCATGTCTTCATTTGAACCAAAGTGGAGACATGAATGTTCATTGAATATTGTCCAGGTGTCCAGCAGAATTCATGACTTTTCCAACAGTGAAATCAATGATGAGAAAATACAGTGAGACTTGCACAACGATCAGGCTTGGCCTGATAAACGATAAGTAACATTTGCACCACACAAGTGCTAAGCAGCAATCAGCTCCAACAAGAGAGAATATGACCACATCACAAAATTCCATGTCCTTACCTGAACATCATCCTTACATTTTTGTTTTAAATGTACAAGTGCTATCCAAGCCACGCAAGGCTATGCGCCAGGTGTTGGAAATGAGGTTAGAAAAATTCACTGCTTCTCTTTGACTGTCACAGAATCCGTGAGCTTAAGAATTTAATTAAGTCTATCCAAGAGAGTTTCTTGACACAGTATATGGACAGAAGATGGGCCATGCTGGACTTTGTCCTGGTCAGGTAACTGGTGAGAAGGGTGGGAAAGCATTTTGGAAATAGTGATCACAACTCCTTCAATTTTAAGATTGCTATGAAGAAGGATAAGTCAGGACCTTGGGGGAGAGTAAATTATATCAATTTTAGGTAGGAGCTGGGGAGTGTTAATTGGGGGGAGCTGTCACATTTGCCATATGGGAATTGTTTAAAGGCCTGCTTACGAGTTTAGGATCAGGAAGGAGGAAGGACAAGGATGGCGAGGTAAAGACCCTTGGATAATTGGGGAGGTTGTGAAGTTAGTCAAAAGGGACAAAAACAGAAATATGTCAGGTTTAGGAGACTAAAATCGAACAGGGCCGACATTAGAAAAAGCAGAAAAAGAAAGGGCGATGAAATGACCTTGGCAAGGAGGGTTGAAGGAAATCCCAAGGCATTCTGTGCATACATCAAAAACAAGGGGATAAATAGTGAGAAAGTAGGATCATTCAGGATAAAGGAGGGAACTTGTGTTTGGAAGCAGAGGATGTGGGCAAGATCCGAAATGAGTACTGTGCATCACTATTCACTCAGGCGAAGGGTGTGGAGGATAGTGGGATTTGTGTGGAGCATGCTCATATGATAACAGCATTTTGAGATCAAGAAAGAGCATTAAGGTGGATAAGTCCTCAGGACCCAATGGTATCTACTCAAGGATTTTGAGCGAGGTGAGAGAGGAGATTGTCGGGGCATTCAGCAATATCTTTGTATCCTTGGTCACCACTGGAGATGTACTGAGGACGAGCAAGTTGCTAAATGTTCTTCTTCTGTTCAAGAAGGTAAATCGGGTCAATCCAGGAAACTATAGACTAGAGAGTCTCTCATCGTTCATTGGGAAGCTATTGGACAGAATTCTTAGGGATTGTATTTATCTGTATTTGGAACAGCACGGCCCAATTAGGGACAGTCAGCATGGCTTTGTGCAGGGCAGGTCATGTCTTACTAAATTGATTGAATTTTTTGAGGAGGTAACTAATGTGATCATTGAAGATAGAGTGGTGGATATTGTTGACATGGATGTTAGCAAGGCTTAAAACAAGGCGCTTCACCGTAGGATCATCCAGAAGATTAAGATCCATGGGGTCCGTGGTCACTTAGCTGCTTGGATTCACAACTGGCTTGCCCAGAGAAGGCAGAGGGTGGTGGTGGAAACGTGCTTTTTAAGCTGCAGATCCAGGACTATTGTGTTCTGCAGGGATCTGTACTGGGACCTCTGCTGTTGTGGTATATATATAAAATGACTGAGGTGACAAGATAGATGGATGGGTTAGTAAGTTTTTAGACGATAGAATGATTGGTAGAGTGGTAGTTAGGGTAGAAAGTCATAAAAGGATACAGAAGGATACAGATCCATTGCAGAAATGGCAAGTGAATTTTAATCCATTAAGTGTGAAGTGCTCCACTTTGGGAAATTAAATGTTAAGGAAAAATATACAGTTAATGGCAGGACCCTGAGCAGCATTTGTGGACACAGGGATCTTGGGATTCAGTTCATAGCTCCCCGAAAGGGGCCACACAAGTTGATAGAGTGGCAAAGAAGACGCATGGCATGCTTGCCTTTATTAGTTCGGGAATCGAGCACAAGAATCAGGATGTCATGTTCCAGCTTTAGAACACTTTGGTTCGGCCTTAAGTATTGCACTCTTAAGAATTGTATCCAATTCTGGTCGTCATGTTACAGGAAGGACGTGGAGGTTTTGAATACGGTGCAAAAGAGGTTGCCTGGATTTGAGGGCTTGAGCTAGAAAGGAGAGGCTGCAAAGACTCAGGCTGTTTTCTCTGCAGTGGCAGAGGTTGAGGGAAGACTTGATAGAGGTTTACAAATTTATGACATGCATAGACAGATTCTGACTGTAACCCTTCTCCCAGATTTGAAATGTCTAAAACTGGGGGCATGTATTTTAGGTGAGAGGGGGAAAGTTCAAAGGAGATGTCAGAGACAATTCTTATATACAGAGAGTGGTAGGAGTCTGAAAAGCACTGCCGGGGTGGCTGTGGAAGCAGATACAATAGGGCCGTTTAAGACACTTTTATATACGTACATGAATATACAAGGAATGTAGGGATATGAATCAAGGACATTCAGAAGGCTTTAGCTAAATTTGGCATCATGTTTGGCACAACATTGCATGCCAAAGGGCCTGTTCCTCTGCTGAAGTGTTCTTGGATCTATGTTAATCAATGTGACTGGAACCGTAGATCAGAGACAATAGATTCTACAGCAAGTAGACTTCTCAACATCTGTCCACTGCCGATAAACTCCAAATCCGGGTGCCAATGAAATACTCTTCACTCAGCTGAACGAGTGCGACTCAGACAACACTATCGATAAACAACAGCAATGCAGTCAAATCATCCCATTGATTGATCCCCCTTCTTACGTAAGGATATAGGAAAACAAGTCAGCCATTCAACCCTTCAAACACTTTCTACCATCCAATGAGGTTATAACTTAATTGTGGCCTACCTCCATAATGCCTTTGGTCCATATCCCTCAATACTGTTTTTCCTTTCGGTCGAACTGAAAATTTACAATTAACAATGGATCGAGAATGAACTGTTGTTTGAGATGGGGAGTTACAATGAGACAATGCACCAATTCATCAAACTCCTTCCACAGTACCTGATAATTGTGTGAACCCTACCACCCAAAAATATTTAAAGAGCAGCTCCAGAATCTGCATGTTCCCTGTCAAAATCAGCAGAATCCTGATCTGGAACTGTATGACTGTTCCTTCATTTCCACTGAGTAAAAGCAATTCATCTCCTGTCCTCAGTAGTTCATTAATATATTCATACCACGTGCATTGCAGCTATTCAACAGGCCGATTCTCCACAACCTTCTCAACAGCAATTCTGGATGGATAGCAAATGCAGCCCAAGAAAGCAACATCAATGACATGCTCGTGAATTTTAAAAATTATAATGACAATATTTGCGGATTATAACAAATCTCCGACTTCATGACGTCTCAAATCCATTCTCACCCTCTCCCCACTGCTTGGATGTGCATTCATGATTGTGATTTACAAAGAACAGCAACTAATTTGAAACAATTCACTTGCAAAAATAGAACAGAAATCTAGTTTTGTGCAAAACCGATGCAAAACAGATCGTAGCGGATAGCGAAGGGGACTGTTGGAGAATGCAGAATATGGACAGATTGGAGAGTTAGGTGGAGAAATGGCAGATGGAGTTCAATCCGGGCAAATGCGAGGTGATGCATTTTGGAAGATCCAATTCAAGAGCGAACTGTACGGGAAATGGAAAAGCCCTGGGGAAAATTGATGCACAGAGTGATCTGGGTGTTCAGGTCCATTGCACCCAGACGGTGGCAACGCAGGTCAATAGAGTGGTCAAGAAGGCATACGGCACGCTTTCATTCATCAGACGGGGTATCAAGTATAAGAGTTGGCATGTCATGTTGCAGTTTTATCGGACTTTGATTCACATTTGGAATACGGCGTACAGTTCTGGTCGCCACATTACCAATAGGACGTGAATACTTTGGAGATGGTGCAGAGGAGGTTCACCAGGATGTTACCTGGTATGGAGGGCACTAGCTATGAACAGAGGTTGAGTAGATTGGGATTATTTACATGAGAAACACGGAGGTTGAAGGGGGGGACCTGATTGATGTCGACAAAATCATGAGAGGTATAGGCAGGGTGGATAGCAAGAAGCTTTCTATCTCAGAGTGGGGGGATTACTAGACGTCACAATTTCAAGGTGAGAGGGGAAAAGTTTAAGGTATATGAGTGGAAAGTTCTTTATGCAGAGAGTCGTGGGTGCCTGAAACGCGTTGTCAACGCAGGCGTTCGAGGCGGGCACAATAGCGTCATTTAAATGTACCTAGACAGAAACATGAATGGGCAGGGAGCAAAGGGAACAGATCCTTGGAAAACAGGCGACAGGTTTACATAAAGGATCTGGAACGGCGCATGCTTGGAGGGCCAAAGGGCCTGTTCCTGTGCTGTAATTTTCTTTGTTCTTTTCCTCTTTGAAACACTTTGAAGGCTGGCTATCAGCTAGACAACAGCAGCGATCCCTGGGATTCGTCATTAGAAACATGAAGGAGTTTCCAACATCAATTGGACAGAGAGCGTATATGAAGATTCAAGTCACTATTTCATCTACAACTTTCCACCCACACCGGTGCAATGCCCTTTCAGAACTACAGTGCACGTTAGTCCAGAACATGCTGCACTCAAGCCACTTCCATTTTTCCACTTCCTGAACTACAATTTGATCCCTTCATTTCCTGCTCTGTTTGCTTTTATGTTTTTCTAGTCTTGAAGATTTCTACAGTACAAATTTACAGTTGCCCTATTTTAGAAGGATATTTTTAAGCAAGAGTGGGCACAGAAGAAATTTACCAGATTGTTGCTGAGCATGGAAGGTTTCAGTGATAAAGGAGGGTTGGGTCAGCTGGAACTTTTTTCACTGGAGCAAAGGGGGATAAAAGGTGACCTGATCGAGGTTTATAAATAGGACAAGGCTGAATGGATATGGGCCACGAAGAGGCAGTTGGGACTAGTTTAGTTTGGGATAATGTTGGACCTAAGGGCCCATTTCCACGCTGTACGACTATGACTCTATAAAATAGGCTGACAAGGTCAAGTAACACATACCGTACCAAAACGAGAAAAAAAAAGCACAGCATCCCCCTCAAATTACATCTCACCACAGGACAAGTTAAGGCCAGGCTACTACATAGAACAAACATCAACACTGCATCTCAAACCTCCACTGGAATTGAATAGTTTTGCATTTATCTTGATAAGTCAAACCACATTCTGTTCTCCAACCCTCTGGTACTTCCCTTGTGAGAAGAATTGAAAAACTGGTCAGGGCCACTGAGATTTTCTTTGAGGTAACAAGGTGTACAGCTGGACGAAAACAGCCGGCCAAGCAGCATCAGAGCAACAGGAAGGCTGACGTTTCAGGCCTAGACACTTCTTCAGAAATGGAGGAGGGAGAGGGGGTTCTGAAATATATAGGGAGAGAGCGGGAGGCGGATAGAAGTTGGATAAAGGAAAAGATAGGTGGACAGGAGACAGGCAGGTCAAAGAAGCATGGATGGAGTGCAGGTGGGAAGTTAGGTAGCAGACAGGGCAGTCCAGAGAGGACGAACAGGTCAAGGGGGCGGGAAGAGGCTAGTAGGTAGGAGGTGGGGGTGGGGCTTGAGGTGGCAGGATGGAATAGGTGGGTTGGTTTTGGGTTGCGGGAGCAGGAGGGCAGATTTTGAAGCTTGTGAAGTCCACATTGATACCACTGAGCTGCAGGGTTCCCAAGCGGAATATGAGGTGCTGCTCCTGCAATCTTCTGGTGGCACTGCAGGAGACCCAGGATGGACATATAATCTGAGGATTGGGAGGGAGAGTTGAAACGGTTCGCAACTGGTAGGTGCAGTTCTTTCGTGCATTAGTGACTTGCAAAGGTCCCGAAGCCTCCGCTTGGTTTCCCCGATGTAGAGGCGGCTACAATGGGAACAGCGAATACAGTATATCACATTAGCAGATGTGCAGGTGAACATCTGCTTGATGTGGAAATTTCTTCTTGGCGCCTGGGATGGGGGTGAGGGGGGAGGTATCGAGACAGGTGAAGCACTTCCTGCAGTTGCAGGGAAAAGTGCCACGTGTACGGGGTGCTGGAGGGGAGTGTGGAGCGCATAAGGGAGTCACCTAAGGGTGGCGAGGGAAAAAATGTCTTCAGTGGTAGGGTCAGAGTGCAGATGGCAGAAGTGTCGGCGATGATGCATTGAATCCGAAGGTTGGTGGGGTGGTACGTGAGGGCGAGGAGGACTCTGTTTTGGTTGTTGTTACGGGGAGCGGGTGTGAGGGGTGAGTTGTGGGAAATGTGGGTGACCCGGTCGAGGGTGTTTTCGACCACTGCGGGGGGGTGGGGGGTAGTTGCGGTCCTTGAAAACTAAAACTTCTCTTTCAAATCCTCCCACCTCCTACAGGCAAAGTGGGTGGCCAGGGTATCCACATGGGCCCAAGCTATGCCTGCCTCTTTGCAGGTTACATGGAACGATCCCTCTTCCGTACCTACACTGGCCCTAAACCCCATCTCTTCCTCCGTTACATTGATGACCGTATCGGCGCCACTAATGTGGTATGCTGCAAAATGTGCTATGTGGTAATCCTTTCACCATGTATATTTCGTAATCAAACAACAAACTAAAGGAAGACAACAAAATGTGGGGCTGGATGAACACAGCAGGCCCAGCAGCATCTCAGGAGCACAAAAGCTGACGTTTCGGGCCTAGACCCTTCATCAGAGAGGGGGATGGGGAGAGGGCTCTGGAATACATAGGGAGAGAGGGGGAGGCGGACCGAAGATGGAGAGAAAATAATATAGGTGGAGAGGAGAGTATAGGTGGGGAGGTAGGGAGGTGATATATCAGTCCAGGGAAGACGGACAGGTCAAGGAGGTGGGATGAGGTTCAGAGGCAGAAAATGGAGGTGCGGCTTGAGGTGGGAGGAAGGGATGGGTGAGAGGAAGAACAGGTTAGGGAGGCAGAGACAGGCTGGGCTGGTTGTGTGATGCAGTGGGGGGAGGGGACGAACTGGGCTGGTTTTGGGATGCGGTGGGGGAAGGGGAGATTTTGAAGCTGGTGAAGTCCACATTGATACCATTGGGCTTCAGGGTTCCCAAGCGGAATACGAGTTGCTGTTCCTGCAACCTTCGGGTGGTATCATTGTGGCATTGCAGGAGGCCCAGGATGGACATGTCGTCTGAGGAACGGGAGGGGGAGTTAAAATGGTTCGCGACTGGGAGTTGCAGTTGTTTATTGTGAACCGAGCGGAGGTGTTCTGCAAAGCGGTCCCCAAGCCTCCGCTTGGTTTCCCCAATGTAGAGGAAGCCACACAGGGTACAATGGATACAGTATACCAACTGCACCTCCCAGTCGCGAACCAATTTAACTCCCCCTCCCATTCTTTAGATGACATGTCCATCATGGGCCTCCTGCAGTGCCACAATAATGCCACCCCAAGGTTGTAGTAACAGCAACTCATATTCCGCTTGGGAACCCTGCAGCCCAATGGAATCAACGTGGACTTCACCAGCTTCAAAATCTCCTCTTCCCCCACCGCATCCCAAAACCAGCCCAGCTCATCCCCTCCCCCCACTGCAACCCAAAACCAGTCCAGCCGGTCTCCGCTTCCCTAGCCTGTTCTTCCTCTCACCCATCCCTTCCTCCTACCTCAAGCCGCACCTCCATTTCCTACCTACTACCTCATCCCGCCTCCTTGACCTGTCCGTCTTCCCTGGACTGACCTATCCCCTCCCTACCTCCCCACCTATACTCTCCTCTCCACCTATCTTCTTTTCTCTCCATCTTCGGTCCGCCTCCCCCTCTCCCCCTATTCATTCCCGAACCCTCTCCCCATCCCCCTCTCTGATGAAGGGTCTACACCTGAAACGTCAGTTTTGGTGCTCCCGAGATGCTGCTCGGCCTGCTGTGCTCATCCAGCTTCACACTTTATTATCTTGGATTCTCCAGCATCTGCAGTTCCCATTATCTCCTGGGGGTTACCACTGACTAGAAACTCAACTAGGCTTGGCACACAAATAGATTGGCTACAAGAGCACATCAGAGGCGAGGAATACTGTGGTGAATAATTTACCTCTTGACTCCCTAAAGCCTGTGCATCGTCGACAAGACACAAGTCAGGAATATGATGGAATACACCCTTCTCGCCTGGACAGGTGCAGCTCCAACATTCAAGAAACTTGACACCTTCCAGGACAAAGCAGCATGCTTGATTGGTCCCACATCCTTTCCCACGACTACTGACACTCAGTAGCAGCACTCTGTACTATCTACAAGATGCACTGCAGAAATTCACCAAAGACTCTCAGACAGCACCTTCCAAATCCACTACCAATTCCATCTAGGACAAGCACAGCAAATACATGGGAACACCACCACATGCCTGTTCCCCTCCGAGCCACTCAGCATCCTGACTTGGAAATATATCACTGTTTTTTTTCCACTGTTGCGAGGTCAAAAGATTGGAATTCCCTCCCTAACAGCATGCGGATTGCAGTGGTTCAAGAAGGCAGCTCACCTCCACCTTCCCAAGGGTAACCAGGGACGGGCAATAATGCTGACCCAGATAGTGATGGCCCACGTCCCACAACTGAATAAAAATAAACATAAGAACACACACACAGTAACATGACAACGACTAGAAAATCTGTTTTTTTTTGTTTGCTTTCATGATACTTATTGTGGGAATAAATCCCAGCCAGATTAGCAAGAAGAATGTCCATGATTACATGTGGGATTTTTTGCATCGAGCTGAGAGGGTTAATGTTTCATCTTAATTACAATACCTCAGGCAGTGTAGCACTCTATATGTCGTCCCCTGCTGTGGGATTTGAACCCCTGAACTACCAGGCAATATATCTCATAAATTTCACTTCTGAGGGTAGGAGATAATAACTTGCAGAAACTATCCTGATGTATCAATGGATTTCCCCTTAGACACAGAACCTTTTCATCATGTTTGTGCAGAAATGACCAAGTTTCTGCATTCAAAGGACAAGCAACAGCTAACACTGCTGGAGAGACTCAGAGAGAGAGAGAGAGAGAGAGAGAGAGAGAGAGAGAGAGAGAGAGAGAGAGCACCAAAAGATGAAAGCGCCATGTGAAGAAATTTCAGTGAGAAATGCAAAAACGTTCCAAATGAAAATTCAAACACAGAAAGCACAATTGCAGTATTATACTGAACGCTGAATTTAATGGAAGTGATGGACATTAGGCGAAGAAAAAAAACAACACTGAACGGTTTGTGTCTTGTATTTTATAGCTGTACTAGCATGATAGATTTTCATACAGCTCCTGGTCCATTATTAATTGGTGGGTTTTCAGTGATGGTAGCTATACCCATATTTAAAGCCCACCTCTAGCTGCCCGCAGTGAATTGTATTGAATTATTTATTGTCACTTGCAGTGAATAATACGGTAAGATACAGTGAAAAGCTCCAACTGTTTCCGCAATACAGTGCCATTATGGATGGTCTGAGAATAAAAAGAGTAAAAAGAAAGTTTTTGTTCCACTGCCTCCAGGATGACTCTGAGCCGGCTCACCAAAGACATCTGCACTGCCAGCCCTCTTGCGCCGTCTTGCACCATCTGTGCCAGGTCCACCAACATAGGTGTCGCCACTCTTCAGGAGCCTTGCCACGGGGCTCACATCACTGTCACCAAGTCCCGTGCTCAACACATAATCGCCCCACATACGGGAATTCCCGATTGCAATCCGTCGCCACCTTGCCAATAACCAGGGCTCCCTGCTCCAGGCCTGCAATCAGCGGTGCCTGCCCGCACTGCCACCTTGATGATGCCAGGAGTTCCCACTCTAGGCCCACCACATCCAGGAGTCCCTGGCTCTGCTGGCGACCACCTCGCCAAGAGCCTCGCTCTGGCTGCCTTCACCCAAGGTGTTCTCTTGCCGGTGCCGCCATCTTGAAGCGTGCACAGCAGCTGCTGGCCCCACGTGAGGACGTCCCTGATGCCATTGCCATGGTTTCTGACTGCCAGGAAGCAGCTACCAGTCTTCACGTGGCCCGTGCTCACTGCAACGTCAATCCGGGTGACTCACACGTCAAAAAGATAATCCAGGAAAAAAAAGCAGAAATAAAAAGAATAAAAAGTGAAAGAAAACAGATGGGAGTGGGTGAGCCCCAGGCAAGAGCCCAGACACAACCCTGCTACTCCCTCCTACAAGCAGTGCAGTGGTTTCAGGCACTTGAAGAGTTTGAGTAACAGGCTGAGGTCCAGTTCCTGTTCCTATCTCAGCCAGAGATAACAAGGTGTAGAGTTGGATGAACACAGCAGGCCAAGCAGCATCATAGGAGCAGGGAAGCTGACGTTTTGGGCCTAGGCCCTTCTTCAGAAATTTATGAAGAAGGGCCTAGGCCCGAAACATCAGGTCTCCTGCTCCTATGATGCTGCTTGGCCTGCAGTGTTCATCCAGCTCTACACCTTGTTATCTCAGATTCTCCACCATTTGCAGTTCCTACTGCTTATGTCAACCATCTTGTGTGGAAATGTTGTTCACTGCAGAAAATACAACAAATGCAGACTAGCGTGGTGGCTTGCCTGACAGATATCAGGATGCCATTTAGGAGTTTGCGACAAACCAAAAGCTTTTGTCGTCATTTCCTGATGCCAGTCTGTTGTTTCCAGCATGCACTGAGAGACCACTTACTTACTGATTTTCAATCATGAAGGAGCCACGGGTTTCCATGAAAGACACTTGGAACATTGAAGGCAATGCCAGAGGCTCATGTCTTTGGAGTGTTCTGCCAGTCATGTCTAAAATAGACCAGCAGGTGAAGCAAAGTGATAATGGGAACTGCAGATGCTGGAGAATCCAAGATCATAAAATGTGAGGCTGGATGAACACAGCAGGCCCAAGCAGCATCCTGAGATGCTGCTGGGTCTGCTGTGTTCATCCAGCCTCACATTTTATTATTAAGGTGAAGCAAAGGGCAGTTTTCAACCTTAAAAGCTCCAACACGCAGCCACAATCAGCAGCTCTCACTGCACAATGGACGGTTCCTGCTTATTATTTCACGTTTGGAGTGCGCTCTAATGAGTACAGTTCATTTTTAATACACGAATTATTTCAAACATCAATTCAGAATGCGTAAACATTTTTGCATTAATTCAGCTTTAATTGGCCAATTTGCTCTCATAACAAGCATTGTTGCAAAACAATCTGACCCAGATCTGAAAGATTAAAACATCCTGTAAAAGCCAACACATGAGAATTGTTAAGAATGATACTTACTCGTTCACATCACCCATTTGGATCTTTGCAGCTCTTAAAAAGGTGAATCCTGCTCTCTGTGTTTAAATAGGTTTCCAGTGGATGCTTCTGTTGCTGGTCATGAATGCCTCTGTTGGCATTGCAGAGATTTGACTGCTCTGCGCTAACCCTCTACTAATTTTGCATTTATGGGCCTTATATCATACTAATGTACCTATCACAGCAACTTTATTCAGAACTGCAGATCATCCAGCTTGTTTAAATCTGAGCAAGGTGAAGAACTTTGAATATGGGAAAAGAAAAGCATACTTTGTGTATCATTGTCAGCTGTTTATCTCTAGCATTAGAAAGTTAGGCAGTTCTGAACAGTTTGATTAGAAAAGTAGGTCAATCATAATTTCTATTTAAAAAATGGACCGAAAGAGTGGGCACTGCAGGGGATAGGGTGCTTTATTTCCCCATGAGAAGAAAGAAAGCAAAAAGGGGAAAAAATCTCGGCAGTTATGATTCCATTATTTCCCACTCCCAGACTTAGAGTTCCACTACCTTGAATCAGTATTCAACAACCTTTTGTCATCCAACCATCCTGAGAGACTAATTGGAACAGTCTTAAAGAAAAACTGCATTAGTGCAATGCTTTTCACAAGTTCAGGGCATCTCAAAGCAATCAAAGCCAATGAAATACTTTCTGAATTGTAGTCACCACTGTAAAGTAGAAAACAGCAAACTACTGCAAGCAACAATGTAACCATGTTTTGGCCATGAAAACACAAATTTTGATTGTATTATGATAACTGTTGAGCTCAATGACATTCAAAAAGAAAGCCAGAATTCCATTTAATAGTTAAAAACAGTAACACTACTGAAACTTATATTTTAAAACCTGTACTGCAACAGATGACCAAAACACCATTGATTAAGCATTATTATGAAAGACAACTTAGATTTTGAACTACAAAAAGGATCATTTGCCTTTTAAACTTACCCACACATTGCACATTCCATGCACATTGTAAACCATATGCAGTAGCTCCAACCCTACAATGGATTTGTATTTCCATGTTTTACATTCTAGCAGCTTCAAGTGGCCCTCTCCAGGTACTTCCCTCAATTTTTATAGTTTCCTAATCCACCAGGAGTAGTAAAGTCTATCTCAATGGATTTTCTTCCCCGACCATGTCGAGACAAATCTCCTGCAATCTTTATATCTCTATGCCTATGAAATGCATCTCTTCAACTAGAGTTGGTCTCATACCACAGCCAGTTCACAAAGTCAAGTGATAATGGGAACTGCAGATGTTGGAGAATCCAAGATCATAAAATGTGAGACTGGATGAACACAGCAGGCCCAGCAGCATCTCAGGAGCACAAAAGCTGACGCTTTGGGCCTAGACCCTTCATCAGAGAGGGGGATGGGGTGAGGGTTCTGGAATAAATAGGGAGAGAGGGGGAGGCACACCGAAGATGGAGAGAAAAGAAAATAAGTGGAGAGGAGAGTATAGGTGGGGAGGTAGGGAGGGGATAGGTCAGTCCAGGGAAGACAGACAGGTCAAGGAAGTGGGATGAGGTAAGTAGGTAGGAGATGGAGGTGTGGCTTGGGGTGGGAGGAAGGGATGGGTGTGGTGCAGTCGGTGGAGGGGACGAACTGGGCCCAGTTCGTCCCCTCCCCCCACTGCACCACACAACCAGCCCAGCTCTTCCCCTTCACCCACTGCATCCCAAAAGTTTAGGGAGGCAGAGATGGGCTGGACTGGTTTTGGGATGCAGTGGGTGGAGGGGAAGAGCTGGGCTGGTTGTGTCGTGCAGTGGGGGGAGGGGACGAACTGAACTGGTTTTGGGATGCGGTGGGGAACTAAAAAAAAAATTATACAGGTTTTAATCAAACAGAGACACAAAAAAGGAGTGGGTTGGAGGTGACGTTGGTGGTAGGAAAGAGCTCAGAGGGGCAAAATCAAATGATGTTACAAAGGGGGAATTGGGCAGGTCTGACTCTACGTTGTGGATAAGTGATTGGAAGCTCATCTCAGAGTCACATATGACACCACCGAGTGCGCAAACAGGCTCCAGCCTCTGACAGATGCCAGGAAAAGGAATCTGTGGCCAGGAAGCGTAGTTTGTTTTGGGTTTGAAGATAATGGTTTGCATTACAGAATAGAATCACGACAAAAGGGAGATGAAAAATCGAGCACAATATCGGATTCCTCATATAACGAAAATCTCATAACAATGACGTGATTGCAAGCTTTCAGGATCTCTGCCATATATTCATTAAGTGGTCATGGAAAACAATGTTGCATTGTTTGGATACAAGTGCATTTTTACAGTAGAAACATTAGAAAAAAAATTATACTGCAATATAGACAGATTAGAGAGAAGTTAAAAATAGTCTTCTGAACTTAAGTTGATGAAAGCTCCGTTAAGCCGATGGTTATGGATCTGTGCCGTTCTTTGCATTAAATCTGTCAGTGCTGGAATTTCACAGAATCTCAAACAGGGCTTTGGGTCAGCTTGGATTGAGGTGAAGTCCAAGACAAATATACAGCTATTATCACAATTCTCCAGCACAAAATAGCCACAAAACATGTGGAAGCAAACAAGACCCCATTTTCTGTTGTCAAAATTGGTTCTGCACCAACAGAATATACAGATGCAAAGACGGCATTCTGAAAAGATTCAACACTGACCAGTGGGCCGTCTAAAAACTGGATTGAGGCCATTGGCTATTGTGTGTGAACAGTCCTTCCACCTCTCAGGAAGAAACTTGTGAAAACGGCAAAGGAAATGAGAATGCTTCTTGGCCTGTAGCAATGTAGAACCAATGAGATAAAGGAGAAAAATTGGGTTTCTGATATACAGCGGAAGGGGCAGTATGGTGACTCAGTGGTTAGGCCTCAAGTGCCAGAGACCCAGGTTCGCAGATGAGTGTCTGTGTGCAGTTTGCACGTTCTCCCTCTGTCTGTGTAGGTTTCCTCCAGGTGTTTTGGTTTTCTCCACAGTTCAAACAAGTGCAGGTTAGGTGGATTGGCCATGCTAAATTGTCCATAGTGCCCAGGGATGCGCAAGCTGGGTGGGTTAACCATGGGAAATGCAGGGTTACGGTGATAGGGGGTTGGGTTTGGGTGGGATACTCTTTGGAAGGTCAGTGTGAGCTCAATGGGTCGCATGGTCTGCTTCCATTCTGTGGGCATTCTACGAACTGAATTATCAGTGAGGAGGACCTGATCTTCAAACTTTACATGAGATAAATCAAAACATCTTCTAGCCACACTCTGATAAATGAGCACATATCAGAAATCAGCTTTTAGCATACAAGAGCAGCTACAGCTAAATGCATTGTTACTGTTGATTACTGGCTTTAGATATGTAGAAGTAGTACATCCAACAGATTTTCATGTAGGCAGTGTGGTATTCTGCAAAGCTGCATTTGGTCAGTTGATGAGGACACTACTTCTACAACCTTCTCTTAAACAAGCAGATCTCTGATCTCCTACAACTCAGGCCTTGTGTGCAAGCCTTACTCCTTTGACCCATTGCTGGTCAAGCATTTAGCCATTTCCAACCTGAGGTTTGGAATTCATTCCAGAGACCTCTTTATCCCTGTCTCCTCCTATAAGATACTTCTCAAACACTTTCTTTCACTCAGTATGGCTCCCTGTTTGATTCTGCTCCTCTGACATGCCTTGGGGCTTGGTAGCTATGGCAAAGGCACTATACAAATGCAACTTTGATTACAGATGGCAAGTGAATGTGAAGTGTACAGAATCTGTTAGTTCGTGCCAGTTTTAGCAGCTCTGCTGATAGGTTCCTAAAGATTAGCCCTTAGGATCATCCAGACACTTGACTGCATTTACTTAATCCTGGAAAGCATCATTTTGGTCCACTTATCAATAACATTCACACTCGGAGAGAAACAAAAAATGTTGCCAAACCAGAAGTTTGTTGATTTAACAAAACAGAAATAAATCAAGAGTTAAAGAAAAATCTGCTCTCATAAAGACAGATCAGAATATCTGTTTATTTGACAATCATCCAGGACTCTAAGGGCACAGATCTTCACCTCGTCATTGAGCGAGCTCGGAAAACACATTGCATTGAACGGAACTAATTACAATGGGAAACAAAAACACTTGTCAATAGAAGGGTGACAACTGATAGTCCGCATGTGACATTGCTGTGTTGCTGTTGCCAGGTCTATTTAAGTCACCGTAAACCTTTAGGCTCCTTGTGTCTTAGAAACAGCAGCAGCTTTCCTGAATAAAATACTACAAAGTCATTAGATTTCTGACAGCCTGGAACAGGAGAGTAGCAAGGCCAGATTTGAAACAATAGCTGGTTGAAAATAGGCCACATAAGAATCTATGCATGAGGTTTTTCTGTACTTGGGATGAAAATCTAATGTCTCATTTAGTTAAAGAACAAAGCAAAACAAAGGTCATTTTAAAAAATTTAAAAATGCAATCAAAGTTCAACAATGAAGAGAAGGAACACTTGCACTCAAACAGGGAAGTTGGTGCTTAATCGTACAAATTGATTGCTTTGGTTTTGTGTGAATTATAATGGCACTTTTACTTCACACTTAATTTTCAACCTTTTGACTGAGGCGGTCAGTCATACACAGGAAAGTTGAGTTGTGTGTGCACGTGCTCCGTTTTATCTGTCCAGAAAATAAGAACAGGAGGCCATTCAGTCCTTGAACTTCTTCCACTGTTCAATTACATCATGACTGTTCTCTGATTTAACTCCAAAAGCCCAACTTGCTTCAACAAGACTCTTATAAAATCTCAATCACCTTCCAAACTGGTGATCACTACTATTTAGATAAACAAGGAGAACTGACTCATGGGAGCACCACCTTAAAATCACTCACTATACGTACTTGGAACTATATCGCTGCTTCTTTGCTGCTGAGTCAGATCCTTCAAACTCCCTCCCTGACAACACTGTGATGTCCTACACCACATCAAAAGCAGACGTTCAAGAAGGCAGTTCATGACCTTTTTCTCAAGCGCAGATAGGGATGAACAATAAATATGCATTCCAAACTCAAACAGACAAAAAGGATTGATCTCCCACCTCGATAGGTTTTGAGGGGAAGAGCTTTCCAATGCTTTCAGCAACCTTTGTTCAAGAAGTACGTCTGGAACAGCCTAGCTCTGATTTCAAGGTTACACGCTCCTTGAGCTGCAATAGGATGAAACTGACATTGAGGGTCCTGAGCTCGCTGGGCCTGACATCAGTGAGTTCCAGCTGGTTTCAGAGCTCCATGTGTAGAAATTGCATTGTAAATGCATGTTTTGCAATGAGTTCGGAAACCACCCCATCTATCAGCATCACTGAGAGCACTTTCACTGCACAAACTGCCAGCAATTCAGCAAGGCAGCCCCTTTCGCAAGTTCAATAAACAATGATCAGCAAATGTCGACTTTGTCACCAACATCCCATGAGTTATTTTTTTACAAAAACACATTGCAAAACATTGAAATTTCTTTTACCAAGATAAAGATCTTTTACCGCATGACTGTCAACCGGAATTGCCACTGAACATATTCTTGGACTATAATCACGCAAGATGTCCAAGTACTGGACTGTTTTCCTCTATTTCCAAAATTTGTTTAATTAAGAAATTGAAGTATTTAAAGAAACACCATTTTCAACGTCCCTGGATTTTTCTCTCACAATCTTCAATCCTCAAGGAATTCCAGAGAAATCCGAGAAGGTTGGAAATCCTACTCTAAGCCATGTTGATTACAGTTCAGCCACATGAAGACCCACAGCAGAAATTTGCAATCCTGAGTAGACATCATCCTCAAATGCAGGGATAGCTGATGATGGTGACTAACAATGGTGGGCTTACAATGGAAGTTAGACAAGTACATGAATAAAAAAGGAGCAGAAGGACGTGCTGATAAAGTGAAGATGAGGAAGGTATGAGGACTCATACGAAGTATAAATAGCAGCTTACCCTAGTTGAGCAGAATGGCCTGTTTCTGTGCTGTAAATTCAACATAATTCTACACAGGAGTCAGGAAATATATCCTATACGATGAAACATTGAGAAGGCCATGATGAGACTGAGCTGGCAAAAACCAATTCTATCATACTCCCATATTAAAAAAACCTGAAGAGTTCTGAGGAATGGTCACTGGACCCGAAACATTAACTCTGTTTTTCCCTTTGCACATGCTGCCAGACCTGCTGAGCTTTTCCAGCATCTTTGTTTTTGTTCTATTATACCCTTTCTGGATAGAAACACAAAAAAATAGGAATAGGAGTAGGCCATTCAGCCCTTTGAGCCAGCTCTGCCATTATGATCGTGCTGGTCATCCAACTCAAGTACCCTGTTCCCTCTTTTAACTATACTGTCTCATCCCTTTCACTGCAGGAACTATGCTTGTCTCCTTCTTGAAAATATTCAATGTATTGGCCCCAGCTGATTTCTTTGGCAGTGAATTCCACAGGCTCACCACTCTCTGCGTGAAGCAATCTCTCCTCATCTCAGTCCTAAATGGCCTACCCATATCTTTACATTATCATTCCTGGTTCTGAACTCCCCACTCCTCAGAAATATCCTTTCTTGGGTTTACTCTGCCTATTCCAGTTAGAATTTTACAGGTGTTTCGGACGCACCCCTCCCCCCCCCACCCCCAATCTGCTGAACAGCACTGAATACAGTTCTAATTGATCTTGACTCTCTTCATACAACAATCCTGCCATCCCAGGAATCAGTCAATTTCAACCTCAACATTGGATTGAATATTTCATGGTATTATTTCAAGAAATTCAGTAGCAGTGCCCAAGTTTGAATACAGTGTAGGTCAATATTTTTCTCTCAGCTTTGCTTAACAATTCCAGATTATCAGAGGGTATTTGGGATGTTTTTGTCTGCACAATGATATTGGGGCTACAAGAGTTAAAGTGTGGGGCAGCCTGCAAAAACTTGGCTTAATTCCCAAATTTAGAAGATTAGGGAGTTTACAAATTGATCTGCTTAAAATGATTTGATGAGGTATATGAAGAGAAACTATTTTTTTCTGGTCATACAGTCTGAAATAAGGGAATATAATGTTAAAATTAGAGCTAGGCTGTTCAGGCTGATGTCAGAAAGCATTTCTTCACCCACTGCAGAGTTGAATCCTGAAATTGGGACCTCTTCCCCACCAACTCAAACCCCCTCAAAAAGCTGTTAAATGTGAGGATCAACTGAAAATCTCAAATCTGAGTTTATTTATTTAGGTAAGGGTAGTAAGGAATACAGAATCAAGTTAGGAAATCTATTTTTTTAAAATTCATTCACGGGACCTGGGAATCTCTGGCTACATTAACATTGATTCTTCATCGATAATCACCTTTGACTACCAGCGAAGGTAGTGAGAAGCATTTTTTGAATCACTGCATGTTCTGAAATGTAGAAACACCACATGAAAGGTATTTCCAGGATTTTGCCCCAGTTGACAGTGAAGGAATAATGATAAATATTTCTGAGTCAGGATCATGTGTGACTCGGAGGGGAACCTGCAGGTGGTGGTGATCCTATGTATCTACTGGCCCAATCCTTCGAGCTGGGAGAGGTCGCAGATTTGGAAGGTACTGTCAAAGGAGCTATAGAGAGTATTTCACTGCTTTTTCCACATGGTAGCTGTCACTGTCCATCCTGTGGTTGGAGGGCATGACTGTTGAAGTTGGTGGATGGGGTATCAATCAAGTGGGTTGTTTTAGCTGGGCTGGAGTCACACTGCTCAAGTATTGTTGGGGTTATACTAATCAAGACAGTGGCCCCAGTTTGCTGTCAGCTGCTTGGATGTGCTGGGAAAGCAGAGCTTAGAGCTGATTTGTTTCTGGGCTGACCTTAGCTCTGTCTATCACTGAATGGCATGCAAGTAGTCCCATGTTGTGGCTTCACCAGGTTGACACCTCATTTTTAGCTATGTCTGGCATTGCTTCTAGCATGTCCTCCTGCCCTTTTCATGGAAGAAGGGTTGTTGCCCTAGTTTGATGGTAAGGGTAGAGTGGGGGATATGTCTGGATGTGATTATGTAAGAGTAAAATTCCGCTGCTGTTGATGCCCCTTCTGAATGCCCAATCTTGAGCTGATGCCCCTTCTGAATGCCCAGTCTTAAGCTGATGCCCTTTTGGAATGCCCAGTCTTGAGCTGCTAGATGTGTTTGAAGCCTGTCCCATCTACCATGGTGTTAGTGCCACATGACAAAATGGAGGGTACACTCAAAGCCAAAACAAGACTTTGTCTCCGCAAAGACTGTGCAGTGGTCTCTCTCACCAATACAATCAGGGACAGACACCTCTTGGTGAGAACAAGATCAAATAGATTTTTCCCTCTTGTTGGTTCTTTCAGCACCTGCCGCAGATCCAGTCAAGCAGGCTCTTCCTTTCAGACTTGACCAATTCGATCAGTCGGGTACTTAATGAAACAGTCCAGAGCAGAGTTAGTAGTGAAGTCCCTCACCCAGAGAGCCCTGTGTGCCTTTAACACCCTCAATGCCACCTCCAAGTGATGTTCAACATGGAGCAGCTGTGGAGAAAGGGTGAGGAGTGGTTGTAGGGAGTAATCAGTGGGATGTTTCCTTGCTCATGTTTGATTTGACGCCATCAGACTTCATATGGGCTAGAATCAAAACCAGGGACTCGCAGGGTAATTGCTTCTTGGCTGTAGTTTCTGTGCTACCATCTCTGTCAGGTCTGTCCTGTTGGACCGGGCACACCCAGGGTGGTAATGGTGGTGTCTGGGTTATTGTCTGTCCGCTATGACTCAGTGAGCATGAGAATGACAGGTTGTTGATTGCCTTGTTTGTGGAACAGCTCTCCCTATTTTGGTGCAGATGTTAATAAGGAAGGCTTTGCAGCGTCAGGGGGTGTTAGGTTTACCATTGGTTTGACGCTGACCAGTCAATCTACTTTAGTCCCTTTGTATGGGCTTTGTAGTAGTTTGACTGGCTTGCCGAGCCATTTCAGGGGGCAGTCAAGAGTGAACCATATTGCAATGGGTCTGGAGTCACATGTAAGCCAGTCCAGGTAAAGACAGCAGATGTCGTATCCTAAAGGACACTGGCAAACCAGCTGAATTTTCATGACAATTAGCAATAATTTGATTGCTGCCATTAGTCTCTTTTTTATCTCCAGATTTTATTGAATTAAAATTTCACCATCTGCTGCCTTGGGATTTAAGGCCAATCAACCTTAATCTAACTGCATAATAGCACCAGCTTTAGAATGATGTGTCTTCTAGATATGATATGGTCTGAGTGCTGTCCTATATGTTAGCTCACATAACATATACCACAAAGACTGGGTACTCCTTGAGACAGATGTCTTGAAGTTCATTAACAACACTAACTATTTACACTGCTATAGCATCTCGTACTCATAGTCTGGTTTCAGTGCTTATTGATGTTACTACAAATTACATGCACGTAGCTGACTGAACATGCCAGACTGACCTAATTGTCTGAGAGCTTGACTGAAGGTGAGGTGGGTATCTTTATGCAAGAGTGTTACACATGATGTCAAGTAACTGTTTTAAAGGTACACTGCCTGTCTGCGCTGGAATCTCTGTAATAACAAACAGAAAAGCTGATTAGCCTACACCAGTTCATATGTCAGACAAGGAAAGGCAGCAAGTTAGCCATGATTTGAGGTTTTTTAGTCAATATGCATCTAGCAGTGCAGTGTAGGCACAGCCATTATACAAAAGCAGTGTTGCACTCCAGTATCCCACAAAGTCTTCAACAGGCTGGTAGAGCTTATAGGCACCACTGCAAAGTATTTAATTTCCATCAGATGGTGTCCTTTCAAGTGCAAGAATTTGTTTGCAGACCATCAGTCAAACCTGGCTGTTAAAATTATCCCCATTACTACAAAACACCAATTCTGCAACACTCTTTAAAAGAACTGCTGAGGTGGGAGATCAGCATTTATTCATAGTGATAATGGGAACTGCAGATGCTGGAGAATCCAAGATAATAAAATGTGAGGCTGGATGAACACAGCAGGCCAAGCAGCATCTCAGGAGCACAAAAGCTGACGTTTCGGGCCTAGACCCTTCATCAGAGAGCATTTATTCATACATCTGTTTAAGGTCACGAGTGAGCCGAGTCGAAAAACATCAGGCTCCAAGGTTGGGTACACATAATTCTATGTTTCTTCCCAAATCTGTCCTCCCCGCTACGTCTGCAAAACTATAATTATTCTTGGCATTTAAAAGCCGGAAGAAAAGAGGTGTTTAGAAAGGTCGGGGGACGGGGGGGAGAAAGAGGGACAGCTGCACATCTGATTTGTCATGAAAGGAGAAGCTTCAATTTGTAATTAGATTCAGTGACAGCAGTCGCAAATATGACCATTCTTATCAACAACTCCTCAAGTCAATTAGCTGTAGAGAGCTCTTTTCCAATCGAGTGCTGGGGAGAAAGAGTGATAAAAAGCTGCTTCATTAAAAAAAAGACAGAATTTTAATAGCCTGCCAGAGAAGAGTGGACTCACCTCTTAAAGGAACAATGGCAAACATGGACAGATGATTTTTTTTCAGGCAACTTTAGTTCGTGGGAGTTGTCACGTATTAGAGTGTCATCCCAAACCCTGCAGTAGGTACATTTTTGTTTATTTAAAAATATAATGCTGCTTTATTTGAAATGAAATGTCTGTGTGGATTTCCTCCAGGTGCTCCAATTTCCTTCCACAAGATGTGCAGGTTAGGTGGACTGGCTATTCTACGTTGCCCATAGTGTCCAGGGGTGTGTGGGCTAGCCATGGGAAATGCAGGGTTATAGGGATAGGATGAATTGGGTGGGATGCTCTTTGGAAAGTCGGTGCAGATTCACTAGGCAGAATCTTGTAGGGATTCTATGATTCTAGGAAATTCCAACAAAAGTGAAGTTGTGGTTGATCTGAAGTCAAGGACAATGATGTTGTTGTCAGCAAATATGGCTGCAAGAGAAGTCACCCTTTAAAATGAAATAGCCTTTCTGCCAGCATGAAGCTTATTTCTGAATAGAACAATTAAAACTAATAGCAAACTTGCATAAGTATTGCTTAAGAATGTATTTCTTCAGGAGGGAAGTTTCAAATTGACAGTGTACTTGGCAACATTTCTCAGAAATTATTATGTTTTCTATATGCCAGGATGTCTCAGCTGAGAAAAGGAAAGGCTTTCCAGACCTTGCATCTTGTACCAATATCAAGCACTCCTAGGTCAGGTAGAATATGGCTTGATAGTAGGGAATTGGTCCCATACTGAAAATGTATGACATTATCCATCACATGAACTATTGTTTCAGAGATTCTAAGACTGCCAATGCCGTGCCAAGTAATTCCAAATCAGAATTACAGCAGCAATGGTTTACTTTATGTGGACCAATGAATAATCTAATTGCATATATTTGGTGGTTTTCACCACTGTTCTTTTTCAACTAGCATCCTATCCTCCCCATCTGAAATAAGCATCAACCAAATGCACCAAAATGGACCACATCAGCTGAATAGTTAGTTTCTATGCTGTAAAAATCTATGTAAATGTTAAATCACTCCATTCCCTATTTGTGGGATCTTTCTGTGCATGGGTAGCCACCAGCTTTGTCTACAAATTGTCATTGTACTGTAAGATGATCTACTGTAAGAGTTACTTTGAAGGATTTCTGAGGGCTAGGCATGTTTTTTTTTCTTTCGAAACTGGCTGGCTCGATGGAAGACATTGGAACACATTCATTGGCTTCCATCATTGTAAAAGATTTCTGACTTCCCGTTGCTCACTGAGGACAACTAGTGGCAGAAACTCAGTGCTGCAGCTTTAGCACAGCACTCCATGTGATCTTTCCCAAAATGATCTGAAATGTTGAGGCCACAAGTTCTGAGGTAGGAATGATATTCACAAAGTTCTGACCATGTTCTATCAACTGTGTGCCTATTCTAACAGTTTCCTGTTCTCACAGGCCACCCAACAACTCACAACTTCCCCCAATGACCCGCACCCATACATGCCTCACAGAGGGGATGCAAGATGTTTTAGGCCTCAAAATGGGTCACAGTGGCAAGATGTTTAAGGAGCACTGGCTCATTGGATCCTAACTCAGTTCCCAGTGTGTACACCAGCCACAGACTCCAGTTTTAGACAAATGTGGCTATCTGACATCACTATTAATATGGCACAGTGGCTCAGTGGTTCGCACTGCTGCCTCACAGCACCAGGGACCCAGTTCAATTCTAACCTCTGGCAAATGTCTGTGTGGAGTTTGCACATTCTGCCCTTTGTCTGCGTGGGCTTCCTCTAGGTGCCCCAGCTTCCTCCCACAGTCCAAAGATGTGCAGGTCGGGTGGATTGGCCATGGTAAATTAAGACCGTAAGACCATAAGACATAGGAGTGGAAGTAAGGCCATTCGACCCATCAAGTCCACTCCGCCATTTAAATCATGGCTGATGGGCATTTCACCTCCACTTCCCTGCACTTTCCCCGTAGCCCTTGATTCCTTCTGAGATCAAGAATTTGTCGATCTCTGCCTTGAAGGCATCCAACGTCCTGGCCTCCACTGCACTCCGTGGCAATGAATTCCACAAGCCCACCACTCTCTGGCTGAAGAAATGTCGTCTCATTTCAGTTTTAATTTTACCCCCTCTAAGTTTAAGGCTGTGCCCACCGGTCCTAGTCTCCCCACCTAACGGAAACAACTTCCTAGCGTCCACCCCTTCTAAACCACACATTATCTTGTAAGTTTCTATCAGATCTCCCCTCAACCTTCTAAACTCTAATGAGCACAATCCCAGGATCCTTAGCCGTTCACCATATGTTAAACCTACCATTCCAGGGATGATCCGTGTGAATCTCCGCTGGACACGCTCCAGGGCTAGTATGTCCTTCCTGAGGTGTGGGGGCCAAATTGGCTGTCGTGTCCAGAGATGAGCAGGCTTCGTAAATGCTGGGTTACAGGGATAAGGCAGGTGCGATACTCTGCAAAGAGTTGGTGCTGACCTGATGGGCTGAATAGCCTCTATCAGTACTGCAGGGATTCTGTGGTATCAATTACAAAACTTACACTTCTAAGGGGTTAAGTACAGTAGCTATCTTGAGTTGGACAAGGGACTGAAATTTTGTGCCTTTCTATTTTCAAGGAACTGCCAGAAGACCAGCCCCATTTTACCTCAGTACCAATCACAGACATTAATGCTTTGCTCTGACGTGTTGAAAGAACAAATCAAGTCCTGCTCGGCCCTCTGCAAGTATAGGCAGAATGGTTTTGATCCAGATAGGGAGACCCAGAAACAGTCCAGGGTTCGTTGTTTTGACCATACAGTGGTCTATTCTTTTCTTTAGGTTTTGTCAAATTTTGATGTAACTGGGTGCCTTGCTAAGCCATCCCAGAGAGCAGGCACCCATCGCTGTGGGTATCAAGTCACAAGCAGGGGGCAAGTGACCAGCTAAGAATAGCAGTTAAAGGGTACTAGTGAACCAAATGAGTTTTCACAACATTCAACGTGGTTGCCACTAATTCCATTTCAGTTACTGCCATGGCAGGGTTTGAACCAACGACCTCAGTACATTGCCCTCGTCCTCGGGACTCCTCAGACAGTAAGACTGTCTTCGCCTTGCCGCCTCCCCATTTTCTCAGCACTTCTGTATGATGATGCTTGGCATAAAGGATCCCATGGCTGCTGTTGTCAAGTTTTTCCTGGTATCCTTGCTATTACTGGGATCTTGCTGTGTGCAGCCCTGTCAACCTACATTTCCTCCATCACAACCGCACCTACACTTCAGAAGTGTCTCTTAGATTGTAACACATCCCAAAATAATGAAATATGCCAAATAAATGCAAGAATTGTCATTTTTTCATCTTTTTGTATAAGGCTAAAACCATGATAAAAGTAAAAGTAGAGGCAAGCTCAAATTAACTTAACTACAAAAGGTTCTGACTACGAGAAGCCACATTGATGCATTGATTAAAATGAATGGCTAGGTCATCAAGCAATAAGGTGAAACACACAAGAATCATGGAGCCAATTAAATTTGTGTTGCATGTGTGACAGGGTCACGGGATCATAACACACTCCTTTACAATGGGCACATATTTCACAGAATGTTACCCGATCAAAATAAGTCAATTTTTTCTCAGATTGATGCTGCATATAATTAACACAATGGTTTCCAGCTGGAAGTGTTTTAACACATGAACATTCTATTTTAATATGGGACGGGAGACAAGAACTTCAATAAAGCCAGTCCATACTGGATGTAAATGCTGTTAAATACAACAAGAATAGCTTGTTAATAAAATGTGAGACTGGATGAACACAGCAGGCCCAGCAGCATCTCAGGAGCACAAAAGCTGATGTTTCGGGCCTAGACCCTCCTGAGATGCTGCTGGGCCTGCTGTGTTCATCCAGTCTCACATTTTATTATCTTGGATTCTCCAGCATCTGCAGTTCCCATTATCACTCAAGAATAACTTGTTAATATGTATTGTTTTTAGAGTCCCAAGTTGCTTCACGAGAAGTCATTGGGTAATTTTTTACATTGAGCTACATCGTGATATATTAGGACAAGTGACCAAAAGGTGAGCACTTTAAGTGAGCAGAAACAGATAGTGGAGATTCAGAGAGAGGTTTGTGAGGGAATTACAATGGTAAGGCAGTAGGAACCTGAAGCTAAAACTGCTGGAACAGTGAAGACAAAGCAAAGTTAAGTACATTTAAGACGTCATTGGACAAGCATATGGAATAGTGTAGGTTAGATGGGCTTCAGATTGGTCTGGCTGGTCGGCACAACATCAAGGGCCGAAGGGCCTCTACTGTGCTGTAATGTTCTATGTTATATTCTATGAAATTAAGGATGTGGAAGAAGCCAGATTTGAAGGAATGAAAGAATCACAGAGAGTTTTAGATTTGGAGGGATTGACCAAGATAAGGAGGAATGGGGCCAAGGAGGGCCTTGGACTGTGTAGCCAAAGACCCGAGTAATATTCTGGGCACCTGGATTCATATCCTGCCGTGACAGACGGTGGAATTTGAATGTAATTTAAAAATCTGGAATTAAGAGTCTAAACAATGACCACGAAACCATCGTTGATTGTCGGAAAAAGCCGTCTGGTTCACAAATGTCATTTAGGGAAGGAAACTGCTTTCCTTACCTGGTCTGGCCTACACGTGACTTCAGACCCACAGCAACATGGTTGACTCTTAACTGGCCTCTGGGCAAATAGGGAAGGGCAATAAATACTGGCTTAACCAGCAACGCCCCCACCCTGTGAATGAATAAATAAAAATTTTGTTTCCCGAATCCTTCAGTTCTCTGATCTTTCTTTGTGTTTCCTTCACTGCTTCATAGGAGGCACAGAGTGACCAGTTCACAAATTACAAAGTCTTTGGCTTATCGGTTAAAAGCAACAGCTTACAACAAGTGTTGAGCGAAACAACTGGTTTTCTTTTAGTTCCAAGTATTATTTACTGCAGAGACAAAGAGAGACTCTACCTTCCATTTCTGAGGCCTGAAGGCTTCCACGGTATCATTCACACCCACAAGCTGTTTACTTTCCCAGGAACCAGAGAGCTGTCGTCAGGCTGATGACCTGTAGCATCCACAACTAGTCACAATTCCACAAACCAATCAGCAACCACAGCATGTACTGCATGATACGGCCCAGGCCATAAGCAGCAGGAGGCTGACTTGGGTTTTCAACTTGTGAAAGAAATAGAAAACTGGGAAAGCTAAAGACAATTTCATTGCATTGAAGAGGGAGTGAATTAGCTGAGAGAATGTGTTTTGAACTTTAATTTCAAAAAGAGGCAAATTATTCCACAGGTAAGTCCATGTAATGGACATAACATTACAGGTTCAATATCTGCCTCAGTTTCGAATACCTTCTACCCCAAGGTACCAACTTGAGGCAAGACATTTTGCTGAGGGGAATCAACAGATCTCCCATTGCTTCCTGGTATGTATGGTGATTAAAGCACTCTATTGGGTAGACAGGGGAAAATGAAATAATTGAATAGGCTAATGGCCTTACTAGAATGCAACAGGATAGAAATCATGCTTCAGTGATATGAAGCTCCAGACAGACCACATCTCAAGAGGAGTTTTGGACACCATGTCTTAGAAAGGATATTCTAACCTTGTAAATGTAGGTTTATCAGAATAATACTTCTAAAAACCGACAAGGGTGAAATAATGAAGAGAGATTACACAAACAAGGGCTGTACCTGCTACAATTCAAAAATATTAAGGCATAAATTGATTGAAGATTTTAAAATAATAAGGGGAAAAGTCGTAAAAAGATGTTTCTGCTCATTTGAAAGTCTACGGCGGCGAGCGTCTTCAAAAAATTTGAGTCAGGCCTTTCAGGAATAATTGTTTTATACAAAGGGTGGCTGCATTTAGACCTTACTTCACAATTGTCAATTTTTTTTAAAAAATGATTGATTTATTTTTGTTAGCTGAGGGTATCAAAGAACATAGAGCAAAGGTGGCTATACAGAGTTGGGTCACATATTGGCTATGATCTCACAAAGTGGCAGAACAGGCTTGAGAGACTAAATGGCCTCTTCCTGTTCCAATGTTCCGGCTGTTTCATTTGGTTTGGGAATTCTGAACAACACAGCATAAACGTAACATCAGGGCTAGGCCGATCTTGGGCACCGTCAGGAAGCAGCGTTGTACACAGTGTGATGGAAATCTGGAACTCTGACATCCAAAAAGGTTAAATTTCAATTGAAAGTTTCAGAACTGAGAGACTGGTAGATTTTCATTTGGCAAAATGAAGCAATATGGAATCAGGGCAGGTCAATGGAGTTCGGATTCAGTTTGTCCGTTATCTAAGTTAAAGGTAGAATAAGCTTAAGGAGCTGTAAGGCCTCCCATGATACAGAAACACCAGTTTGTGTGTGTCTGAGCAGTTTGCCTTCCTGCCATTACCTGTTCAATTGATTCAGTGATCCACTGGGGTTTAAATGAACAGAGAACAGTAAAATAATGTGAGAATTCATAGTGATAAGGAGATAGAGCCTTACAGTCATTACAAATGAGGGGGGCGTTCCATCAATAGTACTTAATCATCATCCATGAGTAATTCCTTCAATCTATATAAATATCATACTGAACAACAGTTAGATTGTCCTATTCCTATTAATAAAATATAATACTTGAGGCATTTGGAGCCTGAAGAGCATATGAAGCAGACACAGGGCACACAGTAATTCCATCAGAATTATAAAGCAATCAAATAGAGAGAAAATAACATCTAAAATCCAGGTTCACCTATTTTAGTTCTACTGTAAAAATTTGGCCCAATATAATTTAAAAAATTAATATAACGAAAAGCATCATATTAAGTTGTCAAAACATAGTCTTTGAAATTAACCTCGAGCTACAGCTTTGAGAGGTTGACTGAGCTCGGTCTCTTTTCATTGGAGAAAAGGAGGAGGAGAGGGGACCTAATTGAGGTATACAAGATAATGAGAGGCATAGATAGAGTTGAAAGCCAGAGACTATTTCCCAGGGCAGAAATGGCTAGCACGAGGGGTCATAGTTTTAAGCTGGTTGGTGGAAAGTATAGAGGGGATGTCAGAGGCAGGTTCTTTACGCAGAGAGTTGTGAGAGCATGGAATGCGTTGCCAGCAGCAGTTGTGGAAGCAAGGTCATTGGGGTCATTTAAGAGACTGCTGGACATGTATATGGTCACAGAAATTTGAGGGTGCATACATGAGGATCAATGGTCGGCACAACATTGTGGGCTGAAGGGCCTGTTCTGTGCTGTACTGTTCTATGTTCTATGTTCTATGTTCTATGTTCTACAGGGACAATTTGGCAATATTCTACAGTGGTGTATGAATAATATGTTTTCCAGGAGCAAAGCAGAGTCCTCCCACTGAAATACTAATGCACACCTTTATTTTTATCTTTTCTGAATAAAGGCAAAAGTCTATGGTATTTGCATGCAAGAGAAAACACCCTGACCTCTGTATCGTACACACATTGTTGGTGCATCTTATATCATTAAAAAACAAATACTTTATTCTTCCTGTAATTTAAGGTATTATAACGGGCACCCTTGCATTTAGTCTTCACATCGTCAACTTTTTCACTCCTCACCAGTGATTCTTTGCTGACATTTACAGTAGCATGTAGATGTCCTTTGGTTTCCGACTAATCGGAAACAAAGGCACCAAATGACATGAATCAGTTTCAATTGTGGGTTGACTGTTGATCACAAGTTTTATTGACCATAACTGATATGTGTCAGAGTCGTCAGTTCATCTTATGTCCGTTGAGATTATCGTGGGTTTCATATCACATTGATGTTGCCAATTGAAAATACTATTGTATCTGAGCCCGAGTACATACTGAGTTAATTTGGTTACATTGCTTTATTTTAAAGTTCTGTCTTTCTCAGTTTGAAGAGATTAAAGCAAGACATCATCACCTTGAAACCTCTATGTGATGTACACGCTTCACAAATAATGTTCATTAAAACATTCAAATAGGCCGGCTCCATCATTCAATTGGATTATTGATGATCCCAGCTCAACTTCATCTTCCCACGCTTTGCTCTAAATTCCTTCAAAACCTCACTGAACAAAAGAAAACTATCAGAAAATTTATACAGAGATAGTAGGAACTGCCGATGCTGGAGAATCTGCTGTGTTCATTCAGCTTCACACCATGTTATCAGAAAATTTAAAATGATGCACAAACACAGCCTTCTGGAGAGAATTTCAGATTTCCCCTGTCTTCTGTATAGACAGCTGCTCCTGCTCAGCTTGGGTTCCAATATTAAGTATTAATCTTTTGTTCTGGATTCACCCCAAGAGGAAACAGTTCCTCTATATTTATCCTAATGAATCTATTCATCATGTTAAATATTTTGTTGAGATCAATGTGGACCATCTAAACTGAAGAGATAAGCTATGTCCAGACAACCGGTCTCCATAACTTAACTCTTTAAGCCCTGCTATCATTCTGGTGAATCTACAATTTACCTCCTCAAAAGGCCTTCTCTGAGGCATGCTGACCAAAACTGAACATTGAATTCCAGATGCAGTCTGGCCAAGCTTCATGAATTTGAACTGCCTTGAGATAAAAGCAATCTTTTCTACTTGAAATCTATCCTGTAATGGTCTGTTTGTCTTGACACACCAATCTTTTAAAGCTCCTGGTCTCATCATTAAGGAGATCGGCCTCAGACTTGTCCACATTGCGATGCTTTGACCCATTCCCCTTCTTTTTGTTTCTGCGCTGTATCCTCCTGACTTTTGAAGAGATAACTCGGTGAAAATGCAGAATTTCCTATTGACAGCTTTGTTTTTTCAAATATTATTGAAATTACAACTTCTCCCTGGCATACAGTCCTTCACGGTAAACTCAGCCGGTACAAGAATCGGACTCACACTATTGGTATCATTTTGCATCCCAAACCAGCAATCCAGCCAACTCAGCTAACCAACCAAGTATATGCTGAAATATTTCAAGTTGAATGTTATGGAAAGTGCATTAGAATTCAACTTTCCTCCTTACAACATATTCCGCTCTGAGGCATCTCAGAGAGCAATTTCCGTACTATTAGTATTTACTGCATACATACCATGCCAAACGTACAACCTTCGGGAATCTATGTCGTTTTGGCCACTAGGGTAGAATAGCTAAATGGCTATGGTGATCCTTCCCCAGTACCATCTTTATTTTATATCCACCAAAGGCTCAGGCAGTACAAACACTGTCTGGTTTGGAATTGAATGACACAGACCAGTCTGTGATATGTTATCTGATCTAAGTGATGAAGAAGACATTACTGGTAATCTCTGCATGCCAGATTAAAGGAAGGAATGGGAATCAGAGCTACCCACAACCGCTGCTCATAAGTGATATCTCTTTTCAAAAGGTTGCTATGCACAGTCACTCGGAGATATCAAGAGCTGCAGATGTTGGAGTCAGAGTCAACACAGTGTGGAGCTGGAGGAACATGACAGGTCGGGCAGCATAAGAGGAGCAGAAAAATTGACGTTTCAGATTTACAGCCCTGATAGAATGTATGGTCACTATTCTGTGCCCTGTGATGCTCCCACTGAGAACAAGTCAATTCTTGGTCTCATGACACTCCTGCAAATAGTGGGTGCTCAATTGGAGAACCAAATCCTGGCAGCTGGTGTTCTTTCTCAAATGTTGGCCTCATATAAGATGTGTGAAAGATATGTGAGCCCTCCGATGTTTGCTGGATGATTGTGCATTCTGCTACATTCAAATACCATGACTCTTAACCTTAATCTTGAATAACTTATACAAAGGGATAATGCAATGATGCACATTAGTATTTAAGACTGCAGACTCAGCTTTACTCGTGAAAAAATACATTGCTCATACTTTGCAGTACTGCCTCATTTTAGTTTGTAATTTAATTGTAAAAGGCTACGTTTTGACTAATCATCGTTTCTTAACATAGAACTTCTATTTCACTCCACAAGAAAGGATCTTCAATGCAGCTGAAAGCTGGGTGAACTTCGCTTTGAAATGGTATTATTTCTCTGTCATTTGATAGTGATTGGTTCATCATGAACCACAGCTCTGGTAAATGCCAGTGTCTTCAGTCAGGGAAAAGGATTGGTTTTGTGCCTTCATACATGTGTTCCAATATGGTTATGAAATGCAATTGGGATATTAAAAAGAAACATCCACCAGCTCTGACTATTGGATGTCACAGTCATTCAAATTCACTCACAAGTAATTGGCTACAGCCAGTCATCAAGCATCAATGGGCAGGAGTCTCTTGCTTCTGTCACGGAGGATCATTCACTCTTCAAACACCAATAAAACATGTCACTCAATGATACAAACTCATCTGATGTTTGTCTGATAGTTCAATAGAATAAAGCACTTTGTTTTCTTTGCCAGAAATTCTTCACTGAACTATAACCCACATTAACCATCAGGATTGTGAGAGTGTGGGGTAGAAATTACATGTAATTCACTCATTTTATTACAGCATCTGGAACTTTCATAACTTTTCTTTCCACTGGTAGATAGGTCAACACATTGAAATATCAAGCACTACTCTGGTTTGATAAGCTCCAGGCTTCTGGAAATAATAATAAATACAGATAAAATAAGGCCAGCCTCCTCCTCCCATCCAATCGCCACTCCAAATACAATGAGCATCTCTGTATTTTAGATCATAGGAGGACTCTGTAAAGCTGCACCTACTCATCCAAATTACACTTAACTGCTCGATGTACCCCACATTATTAAAAAGCACCGAATTTGTATTATCATGACTTCTGCAAAGTGAAGCATGGTGTTTAGTTATTAAATATGGTTGTAATCTCATCATTTTTCTAAATGAAATTATACTATGTCCAATATTATAGAAGCCACTGGAGAATCCTCATGCAACAGAATTCCTCTTCTTTCGTTTTTAAAAAGATGAACAATACATAGTGCCTTATAGTGCATCAAACATTTCAGGAATAGATTGTAAAATTTGAAAGTTACGAATATTAGCTTCAAATCACACAGAAGAATGAGCTGTTGAGAAAATATAACTGGAGCCAACTCTCCGACAGAAATCCACAAATAACTTGCCTTTATATAATCTCTCTCTGAGCTTCAGGACATCTCCAAAGCATTTTTTTCAGCCAAATAAGTACAATATTTGGTGAAGGCCAAACCTTAACTTAATTTCTCACCCAATAAAAAGTACCTCTGACATTGCAGCACTCCTTCAATACTGCAGTGAAACGTGCTCATATCTCTAGAAAGTGACTGAATCCACAACCTTTTGACTCAATGGTGATATTTCTACTAAGCCAATACAGTAACAATGGAATCTGTCATGTACCTTCACATCACAGCTATTTCTTTTCTCCGTGACTTCATCTTGATTGGCAGCTTGTAAAAGTCAGCACCATGCAATACTAGCATAGTAAGTGGCTCCCTACACTCAGAATAGAGAATCTCGAATGAGGATGCAAGTAGATGCCTTAAAGTGGATGCTCCAACTGGAATCTACAAGATACAGTGCAGTAACGCAACAACATTTCTTCAAAGGTTTCTCCAGAACCCACAACATCTACCAACCAGCAGGGCAAGGACAGCAGGCACATGGGGGCATCACTTCTCAGTTTCCCTCCAATCTTCGGATGTACACACAATCCTGACATGAAAATGTTGCCATTCCATCATCTTTACTGATTGAGAATTCTGCAGCTCCCTCCTGATCATCGCTTTGGGAATACTGTGGTTTTGGAAGGCAGCTCAGGAGCATCTGCTCATGAGCAATTAATGATGCCCACATTCAATAAATAAATAATATTTTAAAAAGAGGCATTCAGAATGAATCACCTCTCTTGCCACCTACTTTGCCAATAGTGTTTCTAGGGCAACCCAAGCAGCACAATGAAAGCAAGATGCTCTGAGGCAGGAGGAATGAAGTAGTTTAAAATGGGAAATATTTGCAGTGGTGCAGAGAAAAGACTGGGAAGTGGGGCAGATCAGAAATCTCTTTCCGCCAGTCAACCCAGGCATAATGGATTGAATGGACTCATTCTGTGCTGTACAATTTAATGATTTTAACCATTGTGGGAAGTGGATGGCAAAGCACAAAGCCATCTATACAAAGTCTAAGTGCTTCAACAAGCAGCTAGGCTGCCACATGACTTTCTGATTTATTGTGCAATTCCATTTCTTTGGTTTAATAGCTTTTTTAAAAAATAAATCTGTATGTACTTACAATGTGTTCTGCAAAACCCACAGCAATTGCTATTCTCCTTCCTTGAAGTTATAAGCAGTTTTACGACAAGGTACGAGAGGCAAGCAAAATCAATAAGGCCATACAAAGCAACCAATTCTGTTCAGGCCAGCATTCATTTCCTCAATCTGAATACACCTTTTACTTTCCCTCACCATGATACAGTACATTCCACATGCACCCACAAAAAAACTATTCATTTCCTGAGTTAGATGCTATAACACTTAAAAGACACTTAGAATCGTACATGAACAGGAAAGATTTGGAGAGTTATGGACCAGGAGCAGGCAGGTGGGACTAGTTTAGCTCGAAAATATGTTTGGCACGGGCTGGTTTGACTGAAGAATCTGTTTCCATGCTGTATGATTCTATGACTCTGTTTCTCAAGCAGTTCTCAGAAATATTATAAAAAGATTGAATCTAAAATGAGAAGAACAAAAGGTACTCATATACTCCTTTTTCCTCTCTCCAAGTTTAATAAGTGACACCCAGAAAAAAAGAGTCACAGCTTTGGCTATTTGATCTGAGCTTACAAGCTAAGAGATTCTGGACAGCAGCAGGAAGAGGGGTCAACCTATGTGCAGTTGGATGATGGATGTTAGAACGGAATATAGGAACATGTCATTTGAGAGCAACAGAAAGCCATTCAGCCCTTTAACTCTGCTCCACCATTCAGTGGCTGATCTGCTTGTGGACTCAAGCCCCTCTGTCCCTTTTCCCCAAGCCTTCGTCTCCCACATCTATCAAAAAACCATCTAACTCAACCTAGAATAAAGTCAATGGTACAGCCGCCAATACTTTTTGGGGAAGAGAATTCCACAGACCCATACCCCTCTGATGGAAATCCTCCTCGTCTCCATCATAGAAAGAAGACCTCCTGTTCTTAAATTGTACCCCCTTTTTTGAGATTCCCTCACAAGAGGAAACATTTTCCCTGTACACAATGTATCAAGTCCCCTCAGGATTTTATATATTGCCATAGGGTCAATTCTCATTCTTCTAAGTTCCAACCGGTACAGATCCGATCATTCCTCACAGGAGAACCCTATCTTCCCAGGAACAGGTCACAGAGTGGTGTCACAGAATGGCTGCCAACAAACCACAACCGATGTATGAGGGTGGCATAAGACAGACAGAATTGGCACACCATGACAGCAGGTCTCCTGGCAGGAGCGGCTACAAGCAGCAGCTTAATAAGAAGGTGCACTCACAATCTACTGGCAAGTTTCTGAAAATTTGCTCCGAGTGAGTGAATGAGAGCAGGCTGCACAGTGTGGTGTTTACACCATTTTCCTTTCACTCACTATACAGATCAATCATTGGATATTAGCTGCAGCTCAGTGGGTTTCACTCCAACCGTTAAGACAGAATGTCATTGTTCAAGTCAGGATCTATAGACCCGAGAAGAAAATCTCGGCTAACATACCCAGTGCTCCATTGTTGGAGGTGCTGACCTTTGGATGATACCATTCGAACCAACACTCTACCCTTGGAAATTGTGGCTTCAGGTGTCTAGTTGTTAAATACTCGTATTCCCTCTCAGGTAATGTAATGCCTCTGTTGTCAAGCAGAGTTATCCTGGTGTTTTGGTCAATACTAAGCTCTGAACTGATATTACTGAAGGGATTTTCTGGTCACTGTGATGTTGCCGTTTGTGAGATCTCACTGTGCACAAATGGACTGCCATGTTTCCACATTACGACAGTGACTCCAATTCTCAACTATTCTCTTGGCCAGAAGTTGTTTGGGATATCCTAAAGCTGTGAAATGCACAATGTTAAGAAAGAAAGCCTTCTCTTTCTTCCCTTTCATGACCTCAGGACATTCCAAAGCACTTTACAGCCAATGAAGTATTTTGGCAGTAATCAGTTGGTAATACAGAACTTGAAAAATATACATTTTGTTTATCCTTTTCATCTTGCACTTATTGGGGCAATTTGCAAGAAGTGAAGGGAAAAGCTGTACACAAAGAGAGTGCTGATTCATTTGGAAGTGGAACCACATCAATATTTAGGAACAGGTACAGCAAATGGTTGAAGTAAAGATGAATAAAGCAATTACAGTGGACTCTGAGGTGTTTCCACAGGGAAAACACCAGGACTCACTTCTTATTTACTATAATAGTTGATCCTTTTACATTGTATTTGATGTGAATTGTCCTGTTAAGTGCAAGTTGAAAAACTGGAGCAATATATGCCTTTTCTCAGCAGTATTCATATTTTGGAAGTGTAGTCACTATTGCAATGTCAGGAAATGCAGCAGTCAATTTAGGCACAGCAAGCTGCTACAGTTAACAAAGCAATAGCGAGAAAAATTCATTCCCTCCACCAGTGATGGGAAGTAGCAGCTGTGCACATCATCTACAAAATCCCCTGCATAAATTCACCAAGGCTCTTTAGAAACCAACACTTTCATAAATACTACCATCTAGAAGGATAAGGGCAGCAAATTTGTGGGAATACCACCACCTGCAAGTTGCCCTCCAAGCCATGGTTCAAGAAGGCAGCTCACCAACACCTTGTCAAGGGCAGCTATGAGTGGGCAATAAATACTGGCCAGCCAGCAGCAGCTCCATTCTAAGAATGAATACAAAAAAACCCCAGGTAATTTATTCAGTGCCAGTTCTTCCTTTCTTTAATGACTATTTAAAGTCTCTATTGATGGTATAACTAAAGCAGCACAAGCCCTTGTTTCCAACTGCTGCATCAAACACATAGAGTTCAAAACGTGCAACCAGAATTAATGACTGAACAGGCAGCCAAGTCAATATTTAGGAATAGGTTAAGCAAGTGGTCAAAGTAAGGATGAATAAAGCATTCACTGGAACAGAGTGGGCACATGGGATTAAGACTCATGTCCACGTAGAGGGTAAAATCTTTATACAAAAACGTTGGTTAGAGTGAGTGGCAACTGTTTGCCTTTATTCACGTCTTTAATGGATTCTAAGGCATGTCTCAGAAACTGATACTGCAATAACAAGTAGATAGTAGCAAGGGGAAGAGGGAGGTTTTCATCAGACTGATGTTCTATGTCATGAGCGAACTTCTGGAAGAGCTTTACATTCTACTTCAATATTCAAAGGGGAGATCAAAACCTCTCCAAAGTAACGCCACTGATTATATCAAATGATTATATCAAATATCACAAGGTATATACACACACACACAAACACACACACACACACACACACACACACACACACACACACACACACACACACACACAGTATCCATATTGTAATTTCCACGTCATTTTCATTGTGATTGTGTTGAAGGTCAAAAGGCATGGAATTGTCACAGCAAACCTCAAACTGCTGAAGTCTGGCAGAAATCCAAGAATCATCCCAACTGAAATAAAATGCACCTGTCAATCTGTAAAGACATGTCACAGCACAGGAGTTGACATAGGTGCAGTTGGAATTTTGAGTTTTATCATTAAGAGAATAAAAATGTCTCATCATTTTAATTTGTCAATCACTGTATCCGATTTCTATCAGTCACTGCGCGCATTTCCCTCAGTCACTGCATCTCATTTCACTCATTCACTGCATCCCATTTCACGCAGTCACTGCATCCCATTGCCCTCAGTCACTGCATCCCATTGTCCTCAGTCACTGCATCCCATTTCACTCAGTCACGGCATCCCATTTCACTCAGTCACCGCATCCCATTTCCTTCAGTCACTGCATCCCAGTTCCATCAATCACTGTATCCGATTTCTATCAGTCACTGCGCGCATTTCCCTCAGTCACTGCATCTCATTTCTCTCATTCACTGCATCCCATTTCACGCAGTCACTGCTTCCCATTCCACTCAGTCACTGCATCCCATTACCCTCAGTCACTGCATCCCATTAACTTCAGTCGCAGGATCCCATTTCAAACAGACACTGCATCCCATCTCCGTCAGTCACTGCATCCCATTTCCCTCAGTCACTGCATACCATTTCCATCAGACACTGCATCTCATTTCACTCAGTCACTGCATCCCATTTCCGTCAGTCACTGCATCCCTATTAACTCAGTCACTCCTTCCCAGTACCTCAGTCACTGCATCGCATTTCACTCAGTCACTGCATCCCATTTCCCTCAGTCACTGCATACCATTTCCATCAGACACTGCATCCCATTTCCCTCAGTCACTGCATACCATTTCCATCAGACACTGCATCGCATTTCACTCAGTCACTGCATCCCATTTCACTCAGTCACTGCATCCATTTCCATCAGTCACTGCATCCCATTACCCTCAGTCGCAGCATCCCATTTCCCACAGACACTGCATTTCCTTTCCCTTCGTCACTGCATCTCATTTCCACCAGTCACTGCATCCCATTTCACTCCGCACTGCATCCCAGTTCACTCAGCCACTGCATCCCATTTCACTCAGCCACTGCATCCCAGTTCACATAGTCACCGCATCCCAGTTCACACAGTCACCACATCCCAGTTCACACAGTCACCGCATCCCACTTCCGTCAGTCATTGCATCCCAGTTCCATCAGTCACTGTATCCGATTTCTATCAGTCACTGCGCGCATTTCACTCAATCACTGCATCTCATTTCACTCATTCACAGCATCCCATTTCACGCAGTCACTGCATCCCATTTCACTCAGTCACTGCACCCCAAGCCCACTCGGGCACTGCATCCCTATAAACTCAGTCACTCCTTCCCAGTACCTCAGTCACTGCATCGCATTTCACTCAGTCACTGCATCCCATTTCACTCAGTCACTGCATCCATTTCCATCAGTCAGTACATCCCATTACCCTCAGTCACTGCATCCCATTACCCTCAGTCGCAGTATCCCATTTCCCACAGACACTGCAGTTCCTTTCCCTTAGTCATTGCATCTCATTTCCACCAGTCACTGCATCCCATTTCACGCCCCACTGCATCCCATTTCACTCAGTCACTGCATCTCATTTCACTCATTCACTGCATCCCATTTCACGCAGTCACTGCATCGCATTTCACTCAGTCACTGCATCGCATTTCACTCAGTCACTGCATCCCATTTCATTCAGTCAGTGCGTCACATTTCACTCAGGCACTGTATCCCATTTCCCTAAGTTACTGCACCCCAAGCCCGCTCGGGCACTGCATCCCTATTAACTCAGTCACTCCTTCCCAGTACCTCCGTCACTGCATCCCATTTCACTCAGTCACTGCTTCCATTTCCATCAGTCACTGCATCCCATTACCCTCAGTCCCAGCAGCCATTTCCCACAGACACTGCATTTCATTTCCACCAGACACTGCATCTTATTTCCACCAGTCACTGCATCCCATTTCATTCCCCACTGCATCTCATTTCACGCAGTCACTGCATCGCATTTCACTCAGTCACTGCATCCCATTTCACACAGTCACTGCATCCCATTCCACTCAGTCACTGCATCCCATTCCACTCAGTCACTGCATCCCATTCCACTCAGTCAGTGCATCACATTTCCCTCAGTCACTGCATCCTATTTCCTCAGTCAATGCATCTCCTTTCCACAGTCACGGCAATTCCATTTCACTCAGTCACTGCGTCCCATTTCACTCAGCCACTGCGTCCCATTTCACTCAGTCACTGCGTCCCATTTCACTCAGTCACTGCGTCCCATTTCCCACTGTCACTGCATCCCATTTCCCAGTCACTGCATCCCATTTCCCTCAGTCACTGCATCCCATTTCCCTCAGTCACTGCATCCCATTGTCCTCAGTCACTGCATCCCATTTCACTCAGTCACTGCATCCCATTTCACTCAGTCACTGCATCCCATTACCCTCAGTCACTGCATCCCATTAACTTCAGTCGCAGGATCCCATTTCAAACAGACACTGCATCCCATTTCCGTCAGTCACTGCATCCCATTTCCCACAGTCACTGCATACCATTTCCATCAGTCACTGCATCTCATTTCACTCAGTCACTGCATCCCATTTCCCTCAGTCACTGCATCCCACTTCCCTCAGTCAGTGCATCCCATTTCAATCAGTCACTGCATCCCATTTCACTCAGTCACTGCATCCCATTTCGCTCAGACACTGCATCCCATTTCCGTCAGTCACTCCATCCCATTTCGCTCAGACACTGCATCCCATTTTCGTCAGTCACTCCATCCCATTTCCCTCAGTCGCAGCATCCTATATCCGACAGACACTGCATTTCCATTCCTTAAGTCACTGCATCGCATTTCACTCAGTCACTGCACCCCAAGCCCGCTCGGGCACTGCATCTCTATTAGCTCAGTCACTCCTTCCCAGTACCTCAGTCACTGCATCGCATTTCACTCAGTCACTGCATCCATTTTCACGCAGTCACTGCATCCCATTACCCTCAGTCACTGCATCCCATTACCCTCAGTCACTGCATCCCATTTCCCACAGACACTGCATTTCCTTTCCCGAAGTCACTGCATCTCATTTCCACCAGTCACTGCATCCCATTTCACTCCCCACTGCATCCCATTTCACTCAGCCACTGCATCCCATTTCACTCAGCCACTGCATCCCATTTCACTCAGCCACTGCATCCCTGTTCACAAAGTCACCGCATCCCAGTTCCGTCAGTCACTGCATCCCAGTTCCATCAGTCACTGTATCCGATTTCTATCAGTCACTGCGCGCATTTCACTCATTCACTGCATCCCATTTCACTCCCCACTGCATCTCATTCCACTCAGTCACTGCATCCCATTCCACTCAGTCACTGCATCCCATTCCACTCAGTCAGTGCATCACATTTCACTCAGGCACTGTATCCCATTTCCCTAAGTCACTGCACTCCAAGCCTGCTCGGGCACTGCATCCCTCTTAATTCAAACACTCCTTTCCCAGTACCTGAGTCACTGCATCGCATTTCACTCAGCCACTGCATCCCAGTACACACAGTCACCGTGTCCCAGTTCACACAGCCCCTGCATCCCATTTCAAACAGTCACTGCATCTCATTTCACACATTCAATGCTTCACATTCCACTCAGTCACTGCTTCCCATTTCCCACAATCAGTGCATCTCCTTTCCTCAGTCACTGCATCCCATTTCACTCAGTTACTGCAGGCCATTTCTCTCAGTCACTGCATCCCATGACCATCAGTCACTACATCCCATTACCCTCAGTCACTGCATCACAGTACGCTCAGTAACAGCATCCCATTTCCCTCAGACGCTGCATCCCATTTCCATCAGTCACTGCATCCCATTTCAATCAGTCACTGCATCCCATTCCCCTCAGTCACTACATCCCATTACCCTGAGTCACAGTATGCCATTTCCCACAGTCACTGCATCTCCTTTCCCTCAGTCACTGCATCCCATTTCCCACACTCACTGCATCCCATTTCCAACAGTGACTGCATCCCATTGCCAACAGTCACTGCAATCCATTTCCAACAGTCACTGCATCCCATTTCCAAGAGTCAGAGCATCCCATTTCACTCAGCCACTGCACCTCATTTCCCTCAGTCACTGCATCCCACATCACTCAATCACTGCCGGCCATTTCACTCATTGACTGCATCCTATTTCACTCTGACACTGCGTCCCATTTCCCTCAGTCACTGCAACCCATTACCGTCCGTCACTCCATCCAATTACTGTTAGTCACTGCATCCCATTTCGATCAGTCACAGCATCCCATTTCCACCAGTTACTGCATCCCATTTCACTCAGCCACTGCATCCCATTTCACGAAGACAGTGCATCCCATTTCTCTCAGCCACTGTATCCCATTTCCCTCAGTCACTGTACTCCAAGCCCGCTCGGGCACTGCCTCCCCATTAACTCAGTCACTCCTTCCCAGGACCTCAGTCACTGCATCCCATGTCCCACAAAAACTGCATCCCATTTCCATCAGGCACTGCAGGTCATGTCACTCTGTCACTGCATCCCATTTCACTCATTAACTGCATCCCATTTCACTCATTAACTGCATCCCATTTCAATCAGACACTGCATCCCATTTCACTCAGTCAGTGCATCCCATTCCACTCAGTCACTGCATCCCATTCCATTCAGTCACTGCATCCCATTTCACTCAGTCAGTGCATCACATTTCACTCAGGCACTGTATCCCATTTCCCTAAGTCACTGCACCGCAAGCCCGCTCGGGCACTTCATCCCTATTAATTCAGTCACTGCTTCCCAGTACCTGAGTCACTGCATCGCATTTCACTCAGCCACTGCATCCCAGTTAACACAGTCACCGCATCCCAGTTCACACAGCCACTGCATCCCATTTCTAACAGTCACTGCATCTCATTTCACTCATTCAATGCTTCACATTCCACTCAGTCACCGCTTCCCATTTCCCACAGTCACTGCATCTCCTTTCCTCAGACACTGCATCCCATTTCACTCAGTCACTGCAGGCTATTTCCCTCAGTCACTGCATCCCATTACCATCAGTCACTACATCCCATTACCCTCAGTCACTGCATCACAGTACGCTCAGTCACAGCATCCCATTTCCCTCAGACACTGCATCCCATTTCCATCAGTCACTGCATCTCATTTCACTCAGTCACTGCATCCCATTTCCCACATTCACTGCATCCCACTTCCCTCAGTCACTGCATCCCACTTCCCTCAGTCAGTGCAGCCCATTTCACTCAGTCACTGCATCCCATTTCACTCAGTCACTGCAACCTATTTCACTCAGTCACTGCATCCCATTTCGTTCAGTCACTGCATCCCATTTCCGTCAGTCACTCCATCCCATTTCCCTCAGTCGCAGCATCCCATTTCCCACAGACACTGCATTTCCATTCCTGAAGTCACTGCATCCCATTTCACTCAGTCACTGCACCCCAAGCCCGCTCGGGCACTGCATCCCGATTAATTCAGTCACTCCTTCCCAGTACCTCAGTCACTGCATCCCTTTTCACTCAGTCACTGCATCCGTTTCCATCAGTCACTGCATCCCATTACCCTCAGTCGCAGCATCCCATTTCCCACAGACACTGCATTTCCTTTCCCGAAGTCACTGCATCTCATTTCCACCAGTCACTGCATCCCATTTCACTCCCCACTGCATCCCATTTCACTCAGCCACTGCATCCCATTTCACTCAGCCACTGCATCCCAGTTCACAGAGTCACCGCATCCCAGTTCACACAGCCACTGCATCCCATTTCACTCAATGCTTCACTTTACACTCAGTCATTGCATCCCATTTCCATCTGTCACTGCGTCCCATTTCCTCAGTCACTGCATCTCCTTTCCACAGTCACGGCAATCCAATTTCACTCAGTCACTGCATCCCATTGCCCGCCGTCACTGCATCCCATTGTCCTCATTCACTGCATCTGATTCCGCTCAGTCACTGCATCCATTTTCACAAAGTCACTGCATCCCATTACCCTCAGTCACTGCATCCCATTTCACTCAGTCACTGCATCCCATTCCCCTCAGTCACTGCATCCCATTACCCTCAGTCACTGCATCCCATTACCCTCAGTCACTGCATCCCATTACCCTCAGTCACTGCATCCCATTTCCCTCAGACACTGCATCCCATTTCCCTCAGACACTGCATCCCATTTCCCTCAGACACTGCATCTGATTTCCATCAGTCACTGCATCCCATTTCCCTCAGTCATTGCATCCAATTTCCCACATTCACTGCATCTCCTATCCCTCATTCACTGCATCCCATTAACCACAGTCACTGCATCGCGTTGCCCTCAGTCACTGCATCACATTACCCACAGTCAGAGCATCCCATTTCCCACATTCACTGCATCTCCTTTCCCTCAGTCAATGCGTCACATTCCACTGAGTCACTGCATCCCATTACCCTGAGTCACAGTATGCCATTTCCCACAGTCACTGCATCTCCTTTCCCTCAGTCACTGCATCCCATTTCCATCAGTCACTGAATCCCATTTCCCTCATTCACTGCATCCCATTTCCATCAGTCACTGCATCCCATTTATCTCAGTCACTGAATCCCATTTATCTCAGTCACTGAATCCCATTTCCCTCAGTCACTGCATCCCATTCCCCACAATCACTGAATCCCATTTTCCTCATTCACTGCATCCCATTTCCATCAGTCACTGCATCCCATTTATCTCAGTCACTGCATCTCATTCCCCACAGTCGCTGCACCCCATTCCCCACAGTCACTGCATCCCATTCCCCACAGACACGGCATTCCATTCACTTTAGTCGCAGCATCCCATTTAAAACAGACAATGCATCTCCTTTCCCTCAGTCACTGCATCCCTATTCACACAGCCACTGCATCCCAGTTCACACAGCCACTGCATCCCATTTCACACAGCCACTGCATCCCATTTCACTCAATGCTTCACCTTACACTCAGTCAGGGCATCCCATTTCCATCCGTCACGGCAATCCCATTTCACTCAGTCACTGCATCCCATTTCACTCAGTCACTGCATCCCATTTCCCTCAGTCACTGCGTCCCATTCCCCATAGTCACTGCGTCCCATTGCCCATAGTCACTGCATCCCATTTCCCAGTCACTGCATCCCATTGTCCTCATTCACTGCAGCCGATTCCCCTCAGTCACTGCATCCCATTTCACTCAGTCACTGCATCACATTATCCTCAGTCACTGCATCCCATTACCTTCAGTCGCAGGATCCCATTTCACACAGACACTGCATCCCATTTCCATCAGTCACTGCATCCCATTCCCCTCAGTCACTGCACCCCAAGCCCCCTCGGGCACTGCATCCCTATTAACTCAGTCACTCCTTCCGAGAGCCTCAGTCACTGCATCCCATGTCCCACAGTAACTGCATCACATTTCCATCTGGCACTGCAGCGCATGTCACTCTGTCAGTGCATCCCATTTCCGTAAGTCACTGCATCCCATTTCCCACAGTCACTGCATCTCCTTTCCCCAAGTCACGGCGTCTCATTTCCATCAATCACTGCCTCCCATTTCACTCAGTCACTGCATCCCATTTCCCTCAGTCACGGCATCCCATTTCACTCAGTCACTGCATCCCATTTCACTCAGTCACTGCATCCCATTTCACAGAGTCACTGCATCTCCTTTCCATCAGTCACTGTGTCCCATTTCACTCAGTCACTGCGTCCCATTTCCCATAGTCACTGCATCTCATTTCCCAGTCACTGCATCCCATTACCCTCAGTCACGGCATCCCATTACCTTCAGTCGCAGGATCCCATTTCCAACAGACACTGCATTCCATTTCCGTCAGTCACTGCATCCCATTTCCCTCAGTCACTGCATCCCAGTTCACTCAGTCAGTGCATCCCATTTCCCTCAGTCACTGCATCCCATTTCCCTCAGTCACTGCATCCCATTTCCTCAGTCACTGCATCTCCTTTCCACAGTCACGGCAATCCCATTTCACTCAGTCACTGCACCCCATTTCACTCAGTCACTGCATCCCATGTCCCACAGTAACTGCATCACATTTCCATCTGGCACTGCAGCGCATGTCACTCTGTCAGTGCATCCCATTTCCGTAAGTCACTGCATCCCATTTCCCACAGTCACTGCATCTCCTTTCCCCAAGTCACGGCGTCTCATTTCCATCAATCACTGCCTCCCATTTCACTCAGTCACTGCATCCCATTTCCCTCAGTCACGGCATCCCATTTCACTCAGTCACTGCATCCCATTTCACTCAGTCACTGCATCCCATTTCACAGAGTCACTGCATCTCCTTTCCATCAGTCACTGTGTCCCATTTCACTCAGTCACTGCGTCCCATTTCCCATAGTCACTGCATCTCATTTCCCAGTCACTGCATCCCATTACCCTCAGTCACGGCATCCCATTACCTTCAGTCGCAGGATCCCATTTCCAACAGACACTGCATTCCATTTCCGTCAGTCACTGCATCCCATTTCCCTCAGTCACTGCATCCCAGTTCACTCAGTCAGTGCATCCCATTTCCCTCAGTCACTGCATCCCATTTCCCTCAGTCACTGCATCCCATTTCCTCAGTCACTGCATCTCCTTTCCACAGTCACGGCAATCCCATTTCACTCAGTCACTGCACCCCATTTCACTCAGTCACTGCATCCCATGTCCCACAGTAACTGCATCACATTTCCATCTGGCACTGCAGCGCATGTCACTCTGTCAGTGCATCCCATTTCCGTAAGTCACTGCATCCCATTTCCCACAGTCACTGCATCTCCTTTCCCCAAGTCACGGCGTCTCATTTCCATCAATCACTGCCTCCCATTTCACTCAGTCACTGCATCCCATTTCCCTCAGTCACGGCATCCCATTTCACTCAGTCACTGCATCCCATTTCACTCAGTCACTGCATCCCATTTCACAGAGTCACTGCATCTCCTTTCCATCAGTCACTGTGTCCCATTTCACTCAGTCACTGCGTCCCATTTCCCATAGTCACTGCATCTCATTTCCCAGTCACTGCATCCCATTACCCTCAGTCACGGCATCCCATTACCTTCAGTCGCAGGATCCCATTTCCAACAGACACTGCATTCCATTTCCGTCAGTCACTGCATCCCATTTCCCTCAGTCACTGCATCCCAGTTCACTCAGTCAGTGCATCCCATTTCCCTCAGTCACTGCATCCCATTTCCCTCAGTCACTGCATCCCATTTCCTCAGTCACTGCATCTCCTTTCCACAGTCACGGCAATCCCATTTCACTCAGTCACTGCACCCCATTTCACTCAGTCACTGCATCCCATTTCACAGAGTCACTGCATCTCCTTTCCATCTGTCACTGCGTCCCATTTCACTTAGTCACTGCGTCCCATTTCCATCAATCACTGCATCCCATTTCCCAGTCACTGCATCCCATTTCCCTCAGTCACTGCATCCCACGTCCCTCATTCACTGCATCCCACGTCCCTCAGTCACTGCATCCCATTTCACCTAGTCACTGCATCCCATTTCCCTCAGTCACTGCATCCCATGTCCCTCAGTCACTGCATCCCATGTCCCTCAGTCACTGCATTCCATTGCCATCAGTCACTGCATCCCACTTCACTCAGTCACTGCATCCCACTTCACTCAGGCACTGCATCCCATTTCACTCAGTCACTGCATCCCATTAACTTCAGTCACTTCATACCATTTCCCTCAGTTACTGCATTCCATTTCACTCAGTCAATGTATCTCTTTTCACTCAGTCACTGCATCTCCTTTCCATCAGTCACTGCGTCCCATTTCACTTAGTCACTGCGTCCCATTTCCATCAATCACTGCATCCCATTTCCCAGTCACTGCATCCCATTTCCCTCAGTCACTGCATCCCACGTCCCTCATTCACTGCATCCCACGTCCCTCAGTCACTGCATCCCATTTCACCTAGTCACTGCATCCCATTTCCCTCAGTCACTGCATCCCATGTCCCTCAGTCACTGCATCCCATGTCCCTCAGTCACTGCATCCCATGTCCCTCAGTCACTGCATTCCATTGCCATCAGTCACTGCATCCCACTTCACTCAGTCACTGCATCCCACTTCACTCAGGCACTGCATCCCATTTCACTCAGTCACTGCATCCCATTAACTTCAGTCACTTCATACCATTTCCCTCAGTGACTGCATTCCATTTCACTCAGTCAATGTATCTCTTTTCACTCAGTCACTGCATCCCATTTCCATCAGTCACTGCACCCCAAGCCCCCTTGGGCACTGCATCCCTATTAACTCAGTCACTCCTTCCCAGTACCTCAGACACTGCATCCCATGTCCCACAGTAACTGCATCACATTTCCATCTGGCACTGCAGCGCATGTCACTCTGTCAGTGCATCCAATTTCCATCAGTCACTGCATCCCATTTCACCTAGTCACTGCATCCCATTTCCCTCAGTCACTGCATCCCATGTCCCTCAGTCACTGCATCCCATGTCCCTCAGTCACTGCATTCCATTGCCATCAGTCACTGCATCCCACTTCACTCAGTCACTGCATCCCACTTCACTCAGGCACTGCATCCCATTTCACTCAGTCACTGCATCCCATTAACTTCAGTCACTTCATACCATTTCCCTCAGTTACTGCATTCCATTTCACTCAGTCAATGTATCTCTTTTCACTCAGTCACTGCATCTCCTTTCCATCAGTCACTGCGTCCCATTTCACTTAGTCACTGCGTCCCATTTCCATCAATCACTGCATCCCATTTCCCAGTCACTGCATCCCATTTCCCTCAGTCACTGCATCCCACGTCCCTCATTCACTGCATCCCACGTCCCTCAGTCACTGCATCCCATTTCACCTAGTCACTGCATCCCATTTCCCTCAGTCACTGCATCCCATGTCCCTCAGTCACTGCATCCCATGTCCCTCAGTCACTGCATCCCATGTCCCTCAGTCACTGCATTCCATTGCCATCAGTCACTGCATCCCACTTCACTCAGTCACTGCATCCCACTTCACTCAGGCACTGCATCCCATTTCACTCAGTCACTGCATCCCATTAACTTCAGTCACTTCATACCATTTCCCTCAGTGACTGCATTCCATTTCACTCAGTCAATGTATCTCTTTTCACTCAGTCACTGCATCCCATTTCCATCAGTCACTGCACCCCAAGCCCCCTTGGGCACTGCATCCCTATTAACTCAGTCACTCCTTCCCAGTACCTCAGACACTGCATCCCATGTCCCACAGTAACTGCATCACATTTCCATCTGGCACTGCAGCGCATGTCACTCTGTCAGTGCATCCAATTTCCATCAGTCACTGCATCCCATTTCACCTAGTCACTGCATCCCATTTCCCTCAGTCACTGCATCCCATGTCCCTCAGTCACTGCATCCCATGTCCCTCAGTCACTGCATTCCATTGCCATCAGTCACTGCATCCCACTTCACTCAGTCACTGCATCCCACTTCACTCAGGCACTGCATCCCATTTCACTCAGTCACTGCATCCCATTAACTTCAGTCACTTCATACCATTTCCCTCAGTTACTGCATTCCATTTCACTCAGTCAATGTATCTCTTTTCACTCAGTCACTGCATCTCCTTTCCATCAGTCACTGCGTCCCATTTCACTTAGTCACTGCGTCCCATTTCCATCAATCACTGCATCCCATTTCCCAGTCACTGCATCCCATTTCCCTCAGTCACTGCATCCCACGTCCCTCATTCACTGCATCCCACGTCCCTCAGTCACTGCATCCCATTTCACCTAGTCACTGCATCCCATTTCCCTCAGTCACTGCATCCCATGTCCCTCAGTCACTGCATCCCATGTCCCTCAGTCACTGCATCCCATGTCCCTCAGTCACTGCATTCCATTGCCATCAGTCACTGCATCCCACTTCACTCAGTCACTGCATCCCACTTCACTCAGGCACTGCATCCCATTTCACTCAGTCACTGCATCCCATTAACTTCAGTCACTTCATACCATTTCCCTCAGTGACTGCATTCCATTTCACTCAGTCAATGTATCTCTTTTCACTCAGTCACTGCATCCCATTTCCATCAGTCACTGCACCCCAAGCCCCCTTGGGCACTGCATCCCTATTAACTCAGTCACTCCTTCCCAGTACCTCAGACACTGCATCCCATGTCCCACAGTAACTGCATCACATTTCCATCTGGCACTGCAGCGCATGTCACTCTGTCAGTGCATCCAATTTCCATCAGTCACTGCATCCCATTTCACTCAGACACTGCATCCCATCTCACTCAGTCACTTCATCCCATTTCCTTCAGTCACTGCATCCCATTTCCGTAAGTCACTGCATCCCATTTCCCACAGTCACTGCATCTCCTTTCCCCAAGTCACGGCGTCCAATTTCCATCAGTCACTGCTTCCCATTTCACTCAGTCACTGCATCCCATTTCCCTCAGTCACGGCGTTCCATTTCCCTCAGTCGCTGGATCCCATTTCTCTCAGTCACTGCATCCCGTTTCTCACTGATGCTGCATTCAATTTCCGTCAGACACTGTATCCCATTTCCATCAGTCACTGCATCCCATTTCCATCAGTCACTGCATCCCATTTCACAGAGTCACTGCATCTCCTTTCCATCAGTCACTGCGTCCCATTTCACTCAGTCACTGCGTCCCATTTCCCATCGTCACTGCATCCCATTTCCCAGTCACTGCATCCCATTTCACTCAGTCACTGCATCCCATTACCCTCAGTCACGGCATCCCATTACCTTCAGTCGCAGCATCCCATTTCCAACAGACACTGCATCCCATTTCCCTCAGTCACTGCATACCATTTCCATCAGTCACTGGATCCCAGTTCACTCAGTCTCGGCATCTCATTTCCCTCAGTCACTGCATCCCATTTCCCTCAGTCGCTGCATCCCATTTCCTCAGTCACTGCATCCCATTTCCTCAGTCACTGCATCTCCTTTCCACAGTCACGTCAATCCCATTTTACTCAGTCACTGCATCCCATTTCACTCAATCACTGCATCCCATTTCACTTAGTCACTGCGTCCCATTTCCATCAATCACTACATCCCATTTCCCAGTCACTGCATCCCATTTCTCTCAGTCGCTGCATCCCATTCTCCTCAGTCACTGCATCCCATTTCACTCAGTCACTGCATCACTTTTCACTCTGTCACTGCATCTCATTTCCGTCAGTTACTCCATCATATTTCCATCAAACAAGGCATCTCATTTCACTCAGTCACTGCATCGCATTTCACTCAGTCAGTGCTTCCCATTTCACTTAGTCACTGCATGTCATTTCACTCAGTGACTGCATCCCATTTCCCTCAGTCACTGCGTCCCATTTCACTCAGTGATGCGTCCCATTTCACTCAGTGACTGCAACACATTTCACTCAGTGGCTGCAACACATTTCACTCAGTGGCTGCAACACATTTCACTCAGAGACTGCATCCCATTTCCCTCAGTCACTCAGTCACTGCATCACATTTCACTCAGTCACTGCATCACATTTCACTCAGTCACTGCATCACATTTCACACAGTCACTGCATCACATTTCACTCAGTCACTGCATCTCGTTCACCATAGTCACTGCATTCCATTTCCCTCGGTCACTGTTTCCCGTATCTCACAGGCGCTGCATTCAATTTCCCACACTCACTGCATCCCATTTCCCATAGTCACAGCATCTCCTTTCCCGCAGTCTCTGCATCGCATTTCACTCAGTCAATGCTTCCCATTTCCCTCAGTCACTGCATCTCATTTCACTCAGTCACTGCATCTCATTTCACTCAGTCACTGCATCCCATTTCACTCAGGCACTGTATCCCATTTCCCTCACTCACTGCACCCCAAGTCCGCTCGGGCACTGCATCCCCATGAACTCAGTCACTCCTTCCCAGTACCTCAGTCACTGCATCCCATTTCACGCAGTCACTGCATCCCATTTCCCTCAGTCACTGCATCTCCTTCACCACAGTCACTGCATCCCATTTCACTCAGTCACTGAATCCCATTTCCCTCATTCACTGCATCCCATTTCCATTAGTCACAGCATCCCATTTATCTCAGTCACTGCATCTCCTTCACCACAGTCACTGCATCCCATTCCCCACAGTCACTGAATCCCATTTCCCTCATTCACTGCATCCCATTTCCATCAGTCACTGCATCCCCTTTATCTCAGTCACTGCATCTCATTCGCCACAGTCGCTGCACCCCATTCCCCACAGTCACTGCATCCCATTCCCCACAGACACGGCATCCCATTCACTTGAGTCGCAGCATCCCATTTCAAACAGACACTGCATCTCCTTTCCCTCAGTCACTGCATCCCTATTCACACAGCCACTGCATCCCAGTTCACACAGCCACTGCATCCCATTTCACTCAATGCTTCACCTTACACTCAGTCAGGGCATCCCATTTCCATCCGTCACGGCAATCCCATTTCACTCAGTCACTGCGTCCCATTTCACTCAGTCACTGCATCCCATTTCCCTCAGTCACTGCATCCCATTTCACTCAGTCACTGCGTCCCATTTCCCATAGTCACTGCATCCCATTTCCTAGTCACTGCATCCCATTTCCCAGTCACTGCATCCCATTTCCCTCAGTCACTGCGTCCCATTCCCCATAGTCACTGCATCCCATTTCCCAGTCACTGCATCCCATTGTCCTCATTCACTGCAGCCGATTCCCCTCAGTCACTGCATCCCATTTCACTCAGTCACTGCATCACATTACCCACAGTCACTGCATGCCATTACCTTCAGTCGCAGGATCCCATTTCCCTCAGTCACTGCATCCCATTTCCCTCAGTCACTGCATCCCATTTCCCTCAGTCACTGCATCTCCTTTCCACAGTCACGGCAATCCCATTTCACTCAGTCACTGCATCTCCTTTTCATCAGTCACTGCGTCCCATTTCACTTAGTCACTGCGTCACATTTCCATCAATCACTGCATCCTATTTCCCAGTCACTACATCCCATTACCCTCAGGCACTGCATCACAGTACGCTCAGTCACAGCATCCCATTTCCCTCAGACACTGCATCCCATTCCCATCAGTCACTGCATCCCATTTCCCTCAGTCACTGCATCCCATTTCACTCAGTCACTGCATCCCATTTCACTCAGTCACTGCATGCCATTTCCCATAGTCACTGCATCTCCTTTCCTCAGTCACAGTATCCCATTTCACTCAGTCACTGCATCCCATTCCCCTCAGTCACTGCATCCCATTACCCTAGTCACAGTATGCCATTTCCCACAGTCACTTCATCTCCTTTCCCTCAGTCACTGCATCCCATTTCCATCAGTCAATGCGTCCCATTCATCTCAGTCACTGCATCCCATTCTCCTCAGTCACTGCATCCCATTTCACTCAGTCACTGCATCACTTTTCACTCAGTCACTGCATCTCATTTCCGTCAGTTACTCCATCATATTTCCATCAAACAAGGCATCTCATTTCACTCAGTCACTGCATCGCATTTCACTCAGTCAGTGCTTCCCATTTCACTTAGTCACTGCATGTCATTTCACTCAGTGACTGCATCCCATTTCCCTCAGTCACTGCGTCCCATTTCACTCAGTGATGCGTCCCATTTCACTCAGTGACTGCAACACATTTCACTCAGTGGCTGCAACACATTTCACTCAGAGACTGCATCCCATTTCCCTCAGTCACTGCATCCCATTTCACTCAGTCACTGCATCACATTTCACTCAGTCACTGCATCACATTTCACACAGTCACTGCATCACATTTCACTCAGTCACTGCATCACATTCCACTCAGTCACTGCATTCCATTTCCCTCGGTCACTGTTTCCCGTATCTCACAGGCGCTGCATTCAATTTCCCACACTCACTGCATCTCATTTCCCATAGGCACAGCATCTCCTTTCCCTCAGTCTCTGCATCGCATTTCACTCAGTCAATGCTTCCCATTTCCCTCAGTCACTGCATCTCATTTCACTCAGTCACTGCATCTCATTTCACTCAGTCACTGCATCCCATTTCACTCAGGCACTGCATCCCATTTCACTCAGGCACTGTATCCCATTTCACTCAGGCACTGTATCCCATTTCCCTCACTCACTGCACCCCAAGTCCGCTCGGGCACTGCATCCCCATGAACTCAGTCACTCCTTCCCAGGACCTCAGTCACTGCATCCCATTTCCCTCAGTCACTGCATCTCCTTCACCACAGTCACTGCATCCCATTCCCCACAGTCACTGAATCCCATTTCCCTCATTCACTGCATCCCATTTCCATCAGTCACTGCATCCCATTTATCTCAGTCACTGCATCTCATTCCCCACAGTCGCTGCACCCCATTCCCCACAGTCACTGCATCCCATTCCCCACAGACACGGCATCCCATTCACTTGAGTCGCAGCATCCCATTTCAAACAGACACTGCATCTCCTTTCCCTCAGTCACTGCATCCCTATTCACACAGCCACTGCATCCCAGTTCACACAGCCACTGCATCCCAGTTCACACAGCCACTGCATCCCAGTTCACACAGCCACTGCATCCCATTTCACACAGCCACTGCATCCCACTTCACTCCATGCTTCACCTTACACTCAGTCAGGGCATCCCATTTCCATCCGTCACGGCAATCCCATTTCACTCAGTCACTGCATCCCATTTCACTCAGTCACTGCATCCCATTTCACAGAGTCACTGCATCACATTACCCTCAGTCACTGCATCCCATTACCTTCAGTCGCAGGATCCCATTTCCCTCAGTCACTGCATCCCATTTCCCTCAGTCACTGCATCTCCTTTCCACAGTCACGGCAATCCCATTTCACTCAGTCACTGCATCCCATTTCACTCAGTCACTGCATCCCATTTCACAGAGTCACTGCATCTCCTTTCCATCAGTCACTGCGTCCCATTTCACTTCGTCACTGCGTCCCATTTCCATCAATCACTGCATCCCATTTCCCAGTCACTGCATGCCATTACCATTAGTCACTACATCCCATTACCCTCAGTCACTGCATCACAGTACGCTCAGTCACTGCATCCCATTTCCCTCAGACACTGCATCACATTCCCATCAGTCACTGCATCACATTCCCATCAGTCACTGCATCCCATTTCCATCAGTCACTGCATCCCATTTCACTCAGTCACTGCATGCCATTTCCCATAGTCACTGCATCTCCTTTCCTCAGTCACAGTATCCCATTTCACTCAGTCACTGCATCCTATTCCCCTCAGTCACTGCATCCCATTACCCTGAGTCACAGTATGCCATTTCCCACAGTCACTGCATCTCCTTTCCCTCAGTCACTGCATCCCATTTCCCATAGTCACTGCATCCCATTTCCAACAGTCACTGCATCCCATTTCCAACAGTCACTGCATCCCATTTCCAAGAGTCAGTGCATCCCATTTCACTCAGCCACTGCATCCCATTTCCCTCAGTCACTGCATCCCACTTCACTCAATCACTGCAGGACATTTCACTCATTGACTGCATCCTATTTCACTCTGACACTGCGTCCCGTTTCCCTCAGTCACTGCATCCCATTACCGTCCGTCACTCCATCCAATTACTGTCAGTCACCGCATCCCATTTCCCACAGTCACTGCATCCCATTTCCACCAATTACTGCATCCCATTTCACTCAGCCACTGCATCCCATTTCACTCAGCCACTGCATCCCATTTCACTCAGCCACTGCACCCCATTTCACTTGGCCACCGCATCCTAGATCACACAGTGACTGCATTACAGTTCGCACAGACACTGCAGCCCATTTCACACAGTCACTGCATCCCATTTCACACAGTCACTGCATCCCATTACCCTCAGTCAGAGCATCCATTTCCCTCAGTCACTGCAGCCCATTTCACTCAGTCACTGCATCTCCGTTCCATGAGTCACTGCATCGCATTCCCCTCAGTCACTACATCGCATTCCCCTCAGTCACTGCATCCCATTTCCATCAGTCATGCATCCCATTTAGCTCAGTCACTGCATCCCATTTCACTCAGTTACTGCATCCCAGGTCACTCAGTCACTGCATCCCAGGTCACTCAGTCACTGCGTCCCATTTCAGACAGTCACTGCATCTCCTTTCCTCAGTCACTGCTGCCCATTTCACTCAGTCACTGCGGCCCATTTAACAGTCACTGCATCCCATTTCCACAGTCACTGCATCCCATTTCCCAGTCACTGCATCCCATTACCCAGTCACTGCATCCCATTACCATCAGTCACTACATCCCATTACCCTCAGTCACTGCATCACAGTACGCTCAGTCACAGCATCCCATTTCCCTCAGACACTGCATCACATTCCCATCAGTCACTGCATCCCATTTCCATCAGTCACTGCATGCCATTTCCCATAGTCACTGCATCTCCTTTCCTCAGTCACAGTATCCCATTTCACTCAGTCACTGCATCCTATTCCCCTCAGTCACTGCATCCCATGACCCTGAGTCACAGTATGCCATTTCCCACAGTCACTGCATCTCCTTTCCCTCAGTCACTGCATCCCATTTCCCATAGTCACTGCATCCCATTTCAAACAGTGACTGCATCCCATTGCCAACAGTCACTGCAATCCATTTCCAACAGTCACTGCATCCCATTTCCAAGAGTCAGTGCATCCCATTTCACTCAGCCACTGCATCCCATTTCCCTCAGTCACTGCATCCCACTTCACTCAATCACTGCAGGACATTTCACTCATTGACTGCATCCTATTTCACTCTGACACTGCGTCCCGTTTCCCTCGGTCACTGTATCCCATTACCGTCCGTCACTCCATCCAATTACTGTCAGTCACCGCATCCCATTTCCCACAGTCACTGCATCCCATTTCCACCAATTACTGCATCCCATTTCACTCAGCCACTGCATCCCATTTCACTCAGCCACTGCACCCCATTTCACTTGGCCACCGCATCCTAGATCACACAGTGACTGCATTACAGTTCGCACAGACACTGCAGCCCATTTCACACAGTCACTGCATCCCATTACCCTCAGTCAGAGCATCCATTTCCCTCAGTCACTGCAGCCCATTTCACTCAGTCACTGCATCTCCGTTCCCTCAGTCACAGCATCCCATTTCCATGAGTCACTGCATCGCATTCCCCTCAGTCACTACATCGCATTCCCCTCAGTCACTGCATCCCATTTCCATCAGTCATGCATCCCATTTAGCTCAGTCACTGCATCCCATTTCACTCAGTTACTGCATCCCAGGTCACTCAGTCACTGCATCCCAGGTCACTCAGTCACTGCGTCCCATTTCAGACAGTCACTGCATCCTTTCCTCAGTCACTGCATCCCATTTCACCAAGTCACTGCTGCCCATTTCACTCAGTCACTGCGGCCCATTTAACAGTCACTGCATCCCATTTCCACAGTCACTGCATCCCATTCCCCTCAGACACAGCATGCTATTTCCCACAGTCACCGCATCGCCTTTCCTCCGTTACTGCATCCCATTGCACTCATTCACTGCATCCCATTGTCCTCAGTCACTGCATCCCATTGCACTCAGTCACTGCATTCCATTTCACTCAGTCACTGCAACCCATTTCGCACAGTCACTGCAGCCCACTTCACGCAGTCACTGCATCCCATTTAAGAGTCACTGCATCCCAAAACCGTCAGTCACAGCATGCCATTTCTCTCAGTCACAGCATGCCATTTCCCACAGTCACTGCATCTCCTTTCCCTCAGTCACTGCATCCCATTAACCTCAGTCACGGCATCCCATTAACCTCAGTCACAGCATCCCATTTCACTCAGTCACTGCATTCCATCTCCCACCGTCACTGCATCCCATTCGCCACAGTCACCGCATCCCATTTCCCAAATACACAGAATCACCTTTCCCTCAGTCACTGCCTCCCATTACCCTCAGTCACAGCATCCCATTTCACTCAGTCACAGCATCCCGTCTCCATCAGTCACTGCATCCCAGTTCACACATTCACTGCAGCCCATTTCACTCAGTCACTGCATCCCATTTCACTCAGACACTGCAACCCATTTCCCACAGTCACTGGATCCCATTTCCCTCAGTCACTGCATCCCATTAGACATAGTCACAGCATCCCAGTTTACTCAGTCACTGCAACCCAGTTCAATCAGTCTCGGCATCCCATTCCCCTCAGTCACTGCATCCCATTACCCTCAGACACAGCATGCCATTTCCCACAGTCACTGCATCTCCTTTCCATCAGTCAACGCATCCCATTTCCATCAGTCACTGCATCCCATTTCCATCAGTCACTGTATCCCATTTCCCTCAGTGACTACAACCCATTTCCCGCAGTCACTACAACCCATTTCCCGCAGTCACTGTATCCTATTTCACTCAGTCACTGCATCTAATTACCCTCAGTCACTGCATCCCATTACCCTCAGTCACTGCATCCCAGTTCACACAGTCACTGCATCCAATTTCACTGAGTCACTGCATCCCGTTTCACTGAGTCACTGAATCGCATTTGTTGTTCTCACTTGAATGCAATGGTCATGAATCTCCTCCAATGGCTTGTCATGTATTTCCAATGCAAAATTTTACCAAGTTTTGATTTTCAATTTTGATTACATGTGTCTCCTCTATTCTATAAGATGCAGCAATAAACTCAAATTTGACGAATCATAATTCATCCACCATTACCGACAGAGTTAATTTCATCAAACAGATCCAATTAGAATTGTCACATTCCCAAATCCTGATTCAAGTTTTTCTAATTATGGGCCACGTGGTTAAGAAAAAAGACACTTAGAATCAGAGAGATGTACAGTCGGGAAACAGATCCTTTGGCCCAATTTGTCTATGTTGACCAGATATCCTAAATTAATTTAGTCCTATTTGCCAGCATTTGGCCCATATTCCTCTCAACCCATCCTATTCATATACCCATCCACATGCCTTTTAAACGTACAAGCCTCCACCACTTCCTCTGGCAGCTCACTCCATACATGCACCACTATGAAAAAAATCCGGTCCATTTTAAATCTTCCCTCTCTCATTTTTAACCTATTCCCTCCAGTTTTGGATTCCAGCAACCCGGGGAAAAGATCTTGGCTGTTCGCTCTAACCACATCCCTCGTAATTGTATAAACTTCGATATGGTCAGCCCTGAACTCCAAAGTTCCAAGAAATAGCTGCCTGTTCAAGCCCACGGTATACCTTCAACCTCCGATGCTCATAACATCCTTGTAGATCTTCTCTGAACCCTTTCAAGTTTACAACATACAAGAATACAGCGCAGAACAGGCCCTTCGGCCCTCAATGTTGCGCCGACATCCTTCCTCTCGCAAGGAGACCAAAATCGATTGCGGTATTCCAAAAGCAGCCGAACCAACGTCCTATATGGCTGCTAAGTGATCTCCCAACTCCTATTCTCAATGCACTGACCGATAAAGGCGAGCACACCAAATGTCTCCTTCATATCCTTTCTACCGGTGGCTGTACTTTGATGGAACTACGAAACTGCACTCCAGTGTCTCTTTATTAAGCAACACTCCCCACAACCTTCAGTGTATACGTGCTGCCCTGATTTGCCTTTCCAAAATGTAGCACCTCACATTTGTCTAACCTCAACACCATCTGCCATTCCTCAGTTTATTGGCCCTTGTCAATGTCCCATTGTATTCTGAGGTGACCTTCTTGGCTGGCTACTACACCTTCAATCATTGGGAAACTTACTAACCACACCTTCTATTTTCATATCCAAATCATTGCATCACTTCAACTCCCCCTCCCACTCCCTGGACGACATGTCCATCCTGGGCCTCTTCCAGTGTCACAACCAGACCACCCAGAAACTGGAGGAGCAGCACCTCACATTCCGCCTCGGGAGCTTCCAACTCAATAGCCTCAATGTGGACTTGGCCACCCTCAAAATCTCCCCACCCGCCAGCCTCATCCCAAGACTAGTTCCTCCCCTCATCCCCGCCTCCATGACCTGTCCGCCTTCTCTCCCACCTATCCACTCCTCCCACCTCACTGACCAACTCCCACCACTGCTTGGAATTATTCTTCTTTTCACACTTCATCAGCTCGACGTTATTTCTAAAATCTATTTTCCAATTGTTGGAAAAAGTGAGATAAAGAGAAGTAAAAGAAGTTACATTCTTACCACTCGGGAAATCTCTGAATATTCTTCTGTTGAAAGGCCACCAAGGAACGATGCAATTCTTTTGTCACAAACGCTGTGGAGGGAGACATCTTTTTCGGTTCCACTAACTCCACCCTAAGGAAGACAAACCCATGTAACATATCTAGTGACTTAAAGCATACTCTATTGTTGCCCAAGGTGGAGAGCTGGATGAACACAGCAGGTCAAGCAGCATCAGAGAAGCAAGAAAGCTGATATTTCGGGACGAGACCCGACTTCAGAAAATTGGCGCTGGAGAATCTGAGATAACAAGGTGTAGAGCCGGATGATACTGCTTGGCCTGCTGTGTTCATCCAGCTTTACACCTTCTTATCTCAGATTCTCCAGCATCTGCAGTTCCTACTACCTCTATTGTTGCCCTTTCACTTTACTGAACTAATATGAGCCAGTAGTTTTGTTTAGGCTCGTGTAATCTTACGGTTATTGGCCTGTACAAAATCCTGAATTAATTTTGATCGACTGACGGGAGGAGAGATGAATTTTATAGAAATTTTTGTTTTCTACCAATTTGCAGAGGGCATCGTGGGCGATTGAAGGACAGTGTTATTAGGTCTGTGGACTGCATCGTTACCAACTTGCCTATTTGCATATACATAAAATATTCCTTATGTACCAATGAAACATAATAAACCAATATTGCGTACTAAAAACAACGCTCACATATCAATGGAAATTTAAATATTTATCATAGAGTTTTAAGGATTGAATTCAATGATACAAAGCAAAAACCAGTGAAGATGAGGGCAGTTGGTCAGCACTTTTGCCACTAAGTGGAGGTTGGCAGTTTGAGGCCACCCAGGAACAAGCAAGCTCTGTCTAACTCCAAGGGCAGCACGGTGGCTCAGTGGTTAGCACTGCTGACTCACAGCGCCAGGGACCCAGGTTCGATCCCACCGTTGGGCGATCTTCTGTGCGGAGTTTGTACATTCTGCCCATGCCTGCATGGGTTCCTGCTGGGTGCTCTGGTTTCCTCCCACAGTCCAAAGATGTGCAGGCTCAATGTATGGGCCATGCCAAACTTGCCCATTGTGTTTAGGGATGTGTAGATTAGGTGTGTTAGTCATGGGAAATGTAGGGTTACTGAGGAAAGGGTCGAGGGATGAGTCAGGGTGAGACGCTCTTTGGAGGGTGACCGTGGACTTCTTGGGTCAAAAGGGGCTTGTTTCCACACCGTAGGGATTCTATGATATGGAAGTATCTTTTGAAGTGGACATTCGTGGGTGTGCTATAACAGAGACCTTGAAATACTGCACAACAAATATTTGGAACTAGACTGTCAATTCAGACAGAGCATCAAAAAAGGTCATGGAAGTTGTCACTGATATAAAGCAGGAATGATGAAAATCCAGCAGGAAATGGTGTCAAAAGGCACAGTATCTTTTATTCATCTCCAGTTATTTTGTCCAAGGCACTGGATGCTGGCAGGATTGAAACATTTAAGAAATGCTTCACAAATCACATATAAGGACCTGCACATCTTTGAACAATGGGAGCAAAACTGCAGCACCTGGCGGAAGCCCCTCGCAGACGCGGGGAGGACATGTCAATTCCACACAGATAGTTACCCAAGACTGGAATTTCAATTGGCTCCCCAGTGCATGAGCAGCTCTGACCACTGAGCAACTACCTTGCCCAGAAGGGGTTTTATAAGCGCACACATTATTTCCATTAAGACAGATCCAATCCTCTATGTCCAATCAAAATAACATATTGTAGATATCATGACAACAATCAGAAATGATTTTGAATAAGTAAATCAAAATACTTGAAATAGTTTCCAAGCCGAAATACGAGATATGTTGCAGTTAAGATGAATAGCACAACAACAAAAAGGCCATATTTTATGTGACGATCGGTAACACTTGAAAACTTGCAACAATTTGTCGCCAGTAGTGCTCTGAAGTGGCTTGATGGTGCACTCCTTCATTCACTGGAATGAAACTCCAAACATCACAAATTCTCCTTCAATACCGTGTTTTAACAGTGACTGCATCAACCTGTGTTTATGCGCCTGACTGGAAACCCACACAACATGCATAAGCAAAAAAAAATCTAAGGTGATAGGAGAAAAAAATGGATGTATGCAACGTCTTTGAAAAGCAATTATTTGTAGCAGCTGCAAGCCCATAAGGAATCTCGTTTCGCAGATTATATTCATTTGCACTGCAGGTCATGCCAGTCAGAATCAGTTTTCGTTTCATGACAGATAACTAAAATGTCCATTACAATGAACTTTGGTTGATCAGAAGATTTTAAGTATGGGCTATGTCTTGTGTGAGCTGATGGCATGAGGGGATGGAGAAGGTACATGCACTGCTGGCATCTTGACACCATTGAATGAGCAAGCGTGGACGCAAAGGTTGTAACAGGTAACAATTGGACAGGCAATATCTTTTGAGCTCCTTCCCAGCAGGCCTGTAATACTCTAAAGCTGTGCGAGACGCTCACTTCCTCCACCTTACGTACGCTGCCTTTTCTTTTTGACAAGAAGCACCTCTGTACCCGTCATCCAAGGCTCCTTAATCTTACCCCTTCTACCCTGTCTCAGAGGAACAAATTTATACATCACTCGCAACAACTGCTCCTTGAACAGCCTCCACATGTCTGCTGCGCCCTTTCTGTGGAACAATTGCTCCCAATCTGTACTTCCCAACTCCTGTCTGACAGCATCATAGTTTCCTTGACCCCAGTGAAATATCTTCCCCTGGTAACTGCTCCTTTCCCTTTCCATGGCGATGGTAAATGGGAGGCTCTTGCGGTCACTGTCGCCAAAGTGTTCTCCCACCACGAGATCTGACACGTGTCCTGGCTCATCCCCAGCACCAAATCCAAAATGGCCTCCTGCCTCGTCGGCCTGTCCACATACTGAGTCAGGAAACCCTCCTGAACACACCTGACAAAAACGGCTCCATCCAAACCATCTGCACTAAGGAGGTTTCGATCTATATTGGGAAAGTTGAAGTCACCCACAACAACAACCCTGATACGTTTGCACTTTTCAACAATCTGCCGGCCAATGAGTTCTTCGATCTCCCAACTGCTATTTGGGGTCTGTAGAAAACCCCCAGTGAAGTGACTGCTGCCTTGCTGTTCCGAACATCCACCCACACTGACTCAGTCGACAAACCTTCCTTGGCAACCTCAGCCCATACAACCGCAGTAGACGAGTCCTCAAAGGTTCTTTCAGCCGCCGTTATACTGTCCTTGACCAACAAAGCCACACCTCCCCCTCTTTTACCACCTTCCCAGACCTTAATGAAAGATCTAAACCCGAGAACCTGCAACATCCATTCCTGACCCTGCTCTATCCATGCCTCCGAAATGGCCACAACATCGAAGTCCCAGGTACCTATCCAAGCTGCAAGCTCACCTACATTATTCCGGATACTCCCGGCATTAAAGTCGTCACACTTCAATCCAGCTTGCTGTCTGCCAGCACACTTCTGTGACAGTGAGGTCCTGACCATGTCCTCCCTATGCTCATCCTCCTGTGTACTAGGACTACACCTCAGTTTCCCAACCCCCTTCTGAGCTCGTTTAAATCCAACCGAATGGCACGAGCCAATTTCCCACCCAGGATATTCGTGACATCACAGACCCTGGCACCTGGTAGGCAACACACCAATCGTGAGTCTCTTTCGTTCCCGGCAAATCTTCTATCAGTGCCTCTAACTATTGAGTCCCCAATGACTATCACTCTCTTCCTATCCCCGCTTCCCTTCTGTGCAAGAGGGACAGACTCTGTGCCAGAGACCTGCACCCTACTGCATACCCCTGCTAAGTCATCCCCCGGAACAGTATCCAAAATGGTATAGTTGTTTTTCAGGGGAGCTACTGCAGGGGATTTCAGGGGAACGACCACAGGGGAAGGTTAGTCAAGCTACACCGAGTAAACGTGCATTTTTGGCTGAAGAAACATGTGTTTCAATGTGAGCTAATGGAAGAAGCCATGGAGTCAATGCTAAACATTTCGACAGTAAGACAACCATTCTTGAAAGCAGCATACAGCGTGAAAAAGAAATGAGCTGCTTTAATATCCACTTAAAATTTATGTGGAATATCAGATGGAATTTTCTTATTGACTCCATTGTGCAATCATGTCGAGCTAAAAATGTTAACTGCATTAATTAATACTAACCAGAAACGGACTTTGTTGTAAATGGTTTGACGGTTTTCTGTATCTGGAACATCCCTTTTCCTTCTCCAACGAAGATCGTACCAACCTATGGTACCAAACTGTGAGTCAAACGGATGGGACACATAATCTTTAAATTCCTCATCAAAACAGTCTAATCGTATGGTTCTGTGCAATAAAAGAGAAAGAATAAACATGTTTCCAACAATTTTGCTGATGTTTACGAACAGAACGCTCAAATTCAAAAAGTTTGGGCTGGCATGTCTGCTTCCTCCAGCCTGTTTAAACTGTTCCATTCAATGTGAAATTTGTGATAAGTTTTAGCACACAGGTCTATGTGATCTGCGCCACCACCTTCTATTAGTCATACATGCTTTCCCCCTCTTCCTGTAATACATTCCTTGAAGTGTTCAATGAGATTTTGATTTTAAATCTTATTGTCATATTCTTTTGATTCTCAAGCATCAATGAATCTGATGTTGCCGCCATTCCATGCAGTGCACAGCACGTCAAACAGGAGTCTTACTGTTGCCATGAGCACTGAGGTAGTATGGGGTCACAACTGTCTCATAGTTCGGAATGAAATTCTACATATAGGGCTATGAAGAGTCATGCAGTTAATTTTATTTGACATGCTATTTCTTTTCTTCACAAATATGCTGGATTTAAAGTGATCTTCACACTCATTTAAAATGAATTCAATATCCAACCATCTGTAAAACTAGCATATCCAAATTTTAATTTGAGTTCAGTGTTACACAAATATATGACTTTTTTAAAAATTATGTTCGAGTCAACATTAACATTTCATTCCCTGACAGCGGGTGAACTTACTTTTAAACTCCAATTTTCCTTCGGTATTAATGGAGAGATGAGCCTTTTTGCAAGCACCGAAAGTCTCCACCAGTTTAAGCTAAAACTTGCGAAACTGTAAGTTTCACAAATATGTTCCTATTAAACACTAATTCCTATTGAAGCAGTATGAGCTAAATTCATTCAACTGGACAGCAAAAACGGTCAAGATTTTAAAAGCAAGCAACTATTTTGAAGTCACTCTTCGAACTAAATTCCATCTTGGTGTGTGAGAGTCCATAGGTTCCTCACTCTCAACGAACCATTCAACTGTCATGCAATTACTGAAACACACAGACAAAAAACATCAACGTTAACAGTCACTAAGATTTTGAGAGTGATTTGGAATTCGTATTCAATACCCACTGGGGAAAATCTGTTCCAATCTGGATAGTACTCACTTATTACCATCCCACCTACCTTCCCCAGCACCTCCGCCCCCTCCACGCTATTTGTTTCTGAGCTCCCTTCCACCCTCCATTTCTCAGGAAGGGTCCTGACCCAAAACCTCAACTTTCTTGAGCCTCTGATGCTGCCTGCCCTGCTGTGTTCCTCCAGCTCCACAATGTGTTATCTCAGACACCAACATTGGCAGTTCTTACTATCTGGATAACTCATTCTCACCTTGTAACAAGTGATTTATACTCATTATCTTTTCAGATTACGCATGTACATGTATATACATAAATATACATATCACACTTTTATGCCTGAACCACTAACCTAGAGGATATTTTAAAAGAGTCTCTTCATAGCTGCATGAAAGAGAAATCATCAAGGTCATAACTTTCATTTTAGGAATAACTCGAACATTCAAAGTACTCACAGTCAGTGTCCCATTTCCTTGACCAGTCAATTTGATGTGAATCTTTCTTCCAAGTGGAAACTATAACAGCAATTATATTTGAGAATCAAACTCTTCATTGCATCACCAATATTTCCTTGTCTGTTTGAAACGTAAGATAATGAAATAATCATGGACAGATTGGCCAACAGTGTAATTTAATGTGTGTTATGGCAACTGAAAATCACAACCATTGAAGTGATCTTTAAAAAGCTGTTGTTATACAACAGAGCACTTTTTGAGATGCAGTGATGAACATACTTCCTGAGATGCAAATAATATATGCCAAATTAATTCCAAAGAATACCTTTACAATGAAAAAGAAGCTAAAAATCTCTTTACATTGCGAAGCTTGACAGATTGCTATTAGTCAATGGAAATCGTTCAGAACAATTATTTATTCCCAGATGAAAAGGAAGTGTATACATTTCATGACAACAAAATGTGAGGCTGGATGAACACAGCAGGCCAAGCAGCATCTCAGGAGCACTTTTGTCCTCCTGAGATGCTGCTTGGCCTGCTGTGTTCATCCAGCCTCACATTTTGTTGTCTTGGATTCTCCAGCATCTGCAGTTCCCATTATCTCGTATACATTTCATTTTCACATCTTATCCAAGAGAGAAAAAAAAAACACCTTCATGAATGCATTGTCAAACAAGAAGACTCACAAAAAAAGCCATTTGGCCCATTGAATATTCCTCCATCATTCGGTGAGATCATGGTTGATCTCATTACATTTATCATGACACAGCACTTCCACCAAACCCTCCTTATAGCTAATACATTCCGATCCAAGTAACATCCCGGTAAATCTCTGTTTCTGGGCCATGCCTTGTCTTTCTAAATATTTTTTCAGTCATCTGCAAATTTAGCCACAGCACATGCACCTCTTTCCTCCAAGTCATTAATAAACAAGCACAAGAGCTGTGGTTCCTTCAGCGCGACCTCATTTCTTACTGACAAGCCAACCCTGGCATCTCTGTCCATTTGTATCGGAGATAATGGGAACTGCAGATGCTTCAGAATCCAAGATAACAAAGTGTGGATCAGGATGAACACACAGAAGTAGAAGGGTCTCGGCACAAAACGTCAGCTTTTACGCTCCTGAGATGCTGCTTGGCCTGTTGTGCTCATCCAGCTCCACACTTTGTTATCTCTGCCCATTTGCCTGTTCTTTCTATCGGACATGAATCATTGGCTATTTCGTTCCCAACACTTATCCCCTAACAACCACCTCTCTGTGATACCCAGAGTGATGTATCTGTCAATTTCAATCTGCACCACAAACTCATTCACTTTGTTTCATACACTCCCTGCAATTCAATACAAGATCTTCAGTCTGGCATTTACAGCCACCCTTCTTATCTGCTGCAGCTGAAGTGAGACTCCTGACCATTTCCATACTTTTTGTCCTATTACTTGCTCTGGAAACTTTGCTGAGCACTTACCAGCTTCTAACTTTTTCCACAATTTTCCATGCAACTGAGCTCACCCACTCCACACTTTTTATTTTTACGCCCTAGCCCCAGACCTAGCTCTGTATTTTGCGAGGATACTTGTCCCAATATGATTTTCGTCGAGCCTATAACACCAGAACGACTCCCTCCTTCCCCGTACCGATGCCAATGTCCCATGAATTCAAACACATTTCTGCCATGCCACCATTTGAACAATGTACATCTATAATTATGTTCACACCGTGCCAAATTGCTCAGATAATAATCCAGAGATTACCACCATTCTGGTTCTGCTTTCTCACCTCAGCACCTCGGTGCTCATAATCCCTCAGGAGAACCTCTTTCCTCTTTCTTCCATATCAATGGTACCTGTGTGGACCACGATAGCTGGATTTCTACTCCTCCCACTTCAAGTTCCTTTGTAGCCGAGATGGAATCTCCTGAACCTGGGCACCAGGCAGGCAACACTACTTTCGAGACTCTCGATCCTGGTCACAACGAACAGTGTTCATTCCCCTAACTATACTACCTCTGATTATAACTACATTTCACTTTTTATCCCCTCCTGAATGTCCCACCTATACCACAGTGCTACAGTCAGTTTACTCATCTTCCCTCTCCCCTGCACTCTCATCCACACAGGAAGAAAGAATCTCAAACCTGTTCGATAAGATCAAAGGCCAAGGTTCCTTCTGCACTACATCCTGGATCCTTCCACCTGCCCTGTTCTTTGTCATTGGCCACTGACCGAGTTTCAGCTAGTTAATCTGAGGTGTGTGACTGCCTCCTGAAGCACAGCATTCCCTGGTAACTCTGCCCCACATGATTTGTTGATTGGTAAAAACTGAGATTCCAGTTCATCAACCCTGAGCTGGAGTATGGGGCCTGACCACTCGCCCGTCATGTAGGTACAAATCATCATCTGGCCTGGCATCTCCATTTCAATTACTTCGATCTTAATTTGATTTGAAAACATTCTGGTCTTTTAGTTTGTAGCCTGTAAATATTTCTCCGATTTACTTTCAATCTGAAAGCTACCGATAATAGATTCTTAAACCAGTAGCGATCACCAACCAATGAACCTGGTTCACCCTCTCGGTCCCTGATTCTGGCTTCAATTCACCCTGTCTCAAAAAAAAATGCTTATGAACTATCAGGCAAAAAAAGCAAGCAAATGGCACCTCTTACACTCTGCACTGACTTACCGCATTGCCACCAAGTTCCCCAAAATATATATTCACTTGCTGCATTTCACTCGAGATGTGATCTCTTCTTCCAGAACATGCAAAGCATACTGATCCATAGCAATATACTACCTTCAAAACCTCAGCTCTTAGCTTATTACTTTTGTGTACATTCTCAATGCTTTCTCCAAGTCCAAACACAACACATTTACTGGTTTTCCTCTGTTAATTCTCCTCCCAAAACTTCCTCCAAAAACCCAAACAAATTAGCCAGACATAATTTCTCTTTCATCAGGCTATGGTGATTCTGTTTGATTAGATTATGATTTTCCAAATGTCCTGCTATTATTTTCTTCATAGTTGATTGCCACACATTTCCAACAATATTAGACTGGTTCGGTTGTAGTTATCTTCTTTTTGCCTCTCTCCTTTTTAAATAGGGACATCACATGAGCATTTTTCCAGCCCTCAGATGCTTCTCGAGAATCTGAACCTTTTTGGGAAATTACAGTCAATGCATATACCGACTCTGAAGCTCATTGTTTAGAATCTTAGAAAGTCAACCATCACGGCAAAGAGTCTAATCTGCTTTCACTCCATTAGATTGTCTACTACAACTTCTCTCATGGTAGTGATGGTGTGGTAGTGATGTGTTTAATTCCTCCCTGTATTCTTTAGTAATAAGGGGATCCTTGAAGTATCTTCCACTGTAAAGGCTACCCTTTTCTCATTGTCGTTGTTCCTTGATTTAAAAATTAACCTGGCCATCTCAGCCGAGCATATAATTAATGGCATTACCTCTAAAACCTTCTCTGCTAAAGTGTTGAATAGATTGCTACAACCTGAAAGAAGTAATTCTTCCCCTAAATTAATTGGCAACCAATTTGAAAATGTGGCCTCTGGTCGTAAAATCTTTCACAATATTAAGGGAGTGCTGCACTGTCACTGGAGGCCCCAAACCCCACCTCTTCCTCCGGTACATTGATGACTGTATCGGTGCCGCCTCTTGCTCCCCAGAGGAGCTCAAACAGTTCATCCACTTCACCAACACCTTCCACCCCAACCTTCAGTTCACCTGGGCCATCTCCAGCACATCCCTCACCTTCCTGGGCCTCTCAGTCTCCATTTCAGGCAACCAGCTTGTAACTGATGTCCATTTCAAGCCCACCGACTCCCACAGCTACCCAGAATACACCTCCTCCCACCCACCATCCTGCAAAAATTCCATCCCCTATTCCCAATTCCTCCGCCTCCGCCGCTTCTGCTCCCACGATAAGACATTCCACTCCCGCACATCCCAGATGTCCAAGTTCTTCAAGGACCGCAACTTGCCCCCCACAGTGATCGAGAACGCCCTTGACCGCATCTCCCATATTTCCCGCAACACATCCCTCACACCCCGCCCCCACCACAACCGCCCCAAGAGGATCCCCCTCGTTCTCACACACCACCCCACCAACCTCCGGATACAACGCATCATCCTCTGACACTTCCGCCATCTACAATCCGACCTCACCACCCAAGACATTTTTCCATCCCCACCCCTGTCTGCTTTCCGGAGAGACCACTCTCTCCGTGACTCCCTTGTTCGCTCCACACTGCCCTCCAACCCCACCACACCCGACACTTTCCCCTGCAACCGCAGGAAATGCTACACTTGCCCCCACACCACCTCCCTCACCCCTATCCCAGGCCCCAAGATGACATTCCACATTAAGCAGAGGTTCATCTGCACATCTGCCAATGTGGTATACTGCATCCACTGTACCCGGTGTGGTTTCCTCAACATTGGGGAAACCAAGCGGAGGCTTGGGGACCGCTTTGCAGAACACCTCCGCTCAGTTCGCAACAAACAACTGCACCTCCCAGTCGCAAACCATTTCCACTCCCCCTCCCATTCTTTAGATGACATGGCCATCATGGGCCTCCTGCAGTGCCACAATGATGCCACCCAAAGGTTGCAGGAACAGCAACTCATATTCCGCCTGGGAACCCTGCAGCATAATGGTATCAACGTGGACTTCACCAGTTTCAAAATCTCTCCCACCACATCCCTAAACCAGCCCAATTCGTCCCCTCCCCCCACTGCACCACACAACCAGCCCAGCTCTTCCCCTTCACCCACTGCATCCCAAAACCAGTCCAACCTGTCTCTGCCTCCCTAATCTGTTCTTCCTCTCACCCATCCCTTCTCCCACCCCTAGCCGCACCCCCATCTACCTACTAACCTCATCCCACCTCCTTGACCTGTCCGTCTTCCCTGGACTGACCTATCCCCTCCCTACCTCCCCACCTATACTCTCTCCACCTATCTTCTTTTCTCTCCATCTTCAGTCCGCCTCCCCCCTCTCCCTATTTATTCCAGAACCCTCACCCCATCCCCCTCTCTGATGAAGGGTCTAGGCCCGAAACGTCAGCTTTTGTGCTCCTGAGATGCTGCTTGGCCTGCTGTGATCATCCAGCCTCACATTTTGTCATCTTGGATTCTCCAGCATCTGCAGTTCCCATTATCTATGGTGATTCTGTTTGATTAGATTCTGATTTTCCAAATGCCCTGCTATTATTTTCTTCATAGTTGATTGCCACATATTTCCAACAATTGATGTTACGTTGTTTCGGTTGTAGTTATCTTCTTTTTGCCTCTCTCCTTTTTAAATAGGTATGTCACATCGGCAGTTTTCCAGCCCTCAGATGCTTCTCTGGAATCTAAACCTTTTTGGGAAATTACAATCAACGCAGACACCGACTCTGAAGCTCATTGTTGAGAATCTTAGAAAGTCAACCATCACGGCAAAGAGTCTAATCTGCTTTCACTCCATTAGATTGTCTACTGCTACTTCTCTAATGGTAGTGATGGTGTGGTAGTGATGTGTTTAATTCCTCCCTGTATTCTTTAGTAATAAGGGGATCCTTGAAGTATCTTCCACTGTAAAGACTACCCCTTTCTCATTATTACTGATAATGGGAAGCTCAGATGCTGGAGAATCCAAGATAACAAAGTGTGAAGCTGGATGAACACAGCAGGCCAAGCAGCATCTCAGGAGCACAAAAGCTGACGTTTCAGGCCTCGACCCTTTTCTCATTATCATTGTTTCTTGATTTAAAAATTAACCTGGCCGTTACAGCCTAGCATATGATTAATGGCATTACCTCTAAAACCTTCTTGGCTAAAGTGTTCAATAGAGTGCTACAACCTGAAAGAAGTAATTCTTCCCTGAATTAATAGGCAACCAATTTGAAAATGTGGCCTCTGGTCATAAAATCTTTCACAAATGGGAGTAATCTCTACGGATATACACTATCAAGCCTCTTAAGAATCTTACATGTTGAAAAAATAAGATTTTTTCAATCTTATAAACGCCAATGAACGTAGTCCCAGCCTGCCCAACTTTCCTAAGCATAGCAATCCCCTACGCCATTTCCGAAATCAACCCAGTCAACATGAGGTGTATGGCATCCGCGGCATTCGCTCTGTGGCCGTACATGACTTGTCAGTTACCATCCTGCTGCTACGACTCTACTTCTATTTACGATGCAGTCCTCTGTCCATCCGAACAAACTACCCTTGAACACATGGGCTCTTTTCATTTGAGACACCTTATGAGCTGTACCTTATCAAATGCTTTGTTGAAATCTCAATGTACTACATCAACTGGTGGTCCTTCATCAGTAATGTTTGTTTCCTTCTCAAAGCACTGTAGCAAGTTTGTCAAGTATTATTTCCCCTTTATAAAAGGATGTTAACTCTGTAGGATGTTATAGCACACTAAGTACCCTGTTATTTCATCTTTCATTGCCGGCATGAACATCTACCCAGGTTGACCTAAATTGGCAATACTGGCTTGCTATTTTGTCGAAGTATCTTTGTAATAATGGTGTTATGTTCACAATCTTTCAATCCTCTGAGAATTTTCCACAATCTAAGGATTCTTGGAAGATTATCATCAGTGCCTCCATTGTATCTGTAGCTGCATTGTTCAACATGAGAGGATACAACTCATGATACCCCTTGGATATTTTCTCTACTGATTGGAGTCATGTTTGGAATTCTGTGCAGTGACATTCACTTTTAACAGTTTGCTAAATACTACCAGGAACAGAAATTGTCATCCAGCTGCAACTAAACTAAAGCTTTCAGCACAGAAGGAAGTCTTTCAATTCATTATGAACCTAATAACTCCTGTAAAGGGCAATACAATTTGCCTTAGTCCATAAATGTTCTTCCTCCAACATCCTGAGATGCATCATCTGTATTTCTTCAAATTTACCACAGATTCTGTTTCAATCATCCTTTCAGCAATACGCATGACAACAATTCGGCATTCTTAGTCCCCCTGTAGCCTCCGTTGCACACGTGCATTGTTAGATGATTATTTGTTTGTGTGCCTGCTTTTTTGCTCGAATGGATAAAGGTAAATTTCTGTTCTTTTGTCATCAGAGCTATTGCCTCCTCACTCTCATCTTCCTTGTTTTATCCTGTGCTGGAATATTTAATTTGTTGACATATCTGAAATATGTGGTTGAATGGATTGGGTTTTGTAACATTGCATTCCCCATAGACCATCTACCGATACTGTTGCTTGTTCTAACAGTTATTATCTTGCAGAGTGGAAAATGCAGTTTGAAAGCAATGGAACATTATTGATGAACAAGTTGATGCATAAATTGCTGCGATCTTCCAAACTACAAACTCACCTTCAATTCTTTCTCGGTCAGAGCATTGTGCCGGCGCAAATGAATCGTGTTCTCAATGGGACTTCCAAAACCATGGAATTGAATTTGCATGTTGATTTCTTCTTCCCTCTTCAGAAATGCAAAGTAGTATCGTGATGAAGCTTCCAAGGCGATGATTGTGTCCTTCAATGAACGGAAAAGTGACTCTTAGATTCATGGAAATATTTCACTACTTCTATAGACATGAAAGGCAAACATTCTCCCTACATATGACCCAGTCTCATTTTATCGTATCTTTCTGATTTTACATGCCACGGGATAATCATTGCAGTGTAACAGAAATGTTGATCATGGAAATTTATCACTGTTTTCATAAATAATGGCAAATTTTCAACATCTTGCAATTGTATGAAGGCTCAGTCTCATCACAACTCGCCTGCTGCACAAAGACATTCTTGCACTGCTTTGAATGTTAGGGCTGAAACAAAACACAATCATGACACAAATGCATCAACACCCCACTTTCAACAGGATCTGATATCCTTGCCAGGCACTGGAGGGGTTGCGGAGACTGGTGAGTGGATAAAGTCGTTCCTCTGTTCAAGCAGGAAAACAGGGACTTTCCAGGAAACTACAGACTGGTGAGTGTCTCATGTCTCAAAGGTATGGGCTAATAAGGGACAGCCAGCATGGCATTATGCGGGGCAGGTTATGTCTTACCAAGTCAGTTGAAGTTTTCAAGGAGGTGACAAGGGTGATCAATTAGGGCAGAACAGTTGATAACATATACATGGATTTTACGAAGGTTTTCAACAAGGTCCCTCATGGTATGCTCATCCAGAAGATTAAGATCCATGAGATCCGTGGTGACTTGGCCTGCCCATATAAGGCAGACGGTAGCGGTGGAAGGCTAACAAAGAGAACACAGCAGGCCAGGCAGCATCAACAATGTCAGCTTTCCTGTTCCTCTGATGCAGCCTGACCTGCTGCGTTCCTCCAGCTCCACACTTGGTTATCTCTGATTCCAGCATCTACAGTTCTTGCCGTCTCAGTGGTGGAAAGCTGTTTTTCTGGCTGCAGCTCAGTGACGAGTGGTGTTCCGCATCGATGTGACTTCTGCTGTTTGTGATATATGTAAATGACTTGGTTGCAAATGTAGATGGGGGATTAGTAAGTTTGCAGATGATATAAGGACCAGTGGACTTGTGGACAGCATGGAAGGTTGTCAAAGGACACAGCAAGATACAGACCAATTGCAAACACGAGCGGAGAAATGGCCGATGGAATTTAATCTGGGCAGGCATGAGGTGTTGCATTTTAGGAGACCAAGTGTTCAGGAAAGGGATACACAGTTAATGGCAGGACCCCAAACAGCAGTGATGTCCAGAGGGATCTTGGGGTCCTAGACCATAACTCCCTGACAGTAGCCACACAAGTAGATAGGGTGGTCAAGAAGGCATATCGCATGCTTGCCTTTATTCAAAGGGGAACTCAGTGCAAGAGTCAGGATGTCACATTGCAGCTTTACAAGACTTTGGTGAGACCACACAGAGTATTGCATTCAATTCTGGCCGCCACATTACACTAAGGACGTGCAGGCTTTGGACAGGGTGCAGAAGAGATTTACCAGCATGCTGACTGGAATAGAGGGTATGAACGAGAGGGAGAAGCTGGAAAAACTCTTCATTTTCTCTGGAGCAGTAGAAGCTGAGGGCAGGCTTGATAGAAGTCTATAAAATTAGGAGATACATAAATACAGCTAACGGTCAGAAAATTTCTCCCCCGGAGTTGAAGTGTCCACTATTAGGGGGCATGCATTTAAGCTGAGAGGGGGGAAGTTCAAAAGAGATGTGAGGGGCAAATATTTCACACTGAGCATGTTAAAAGTGTGGAATACAGTGCCCGGGGTGGTAGTGGATGCAGATACGATGAAAGCATTTAAAAGGGACTTTTAGTTAAGTGCACGAATATGCAAGGAATGGAGGACTATGGATCAAGGACAGGCAGAAGGGATTATTTCATTTGTTGTCATGTTTGGCCCAACATGGTGGGCCAAAGGGCACATTCCTTTTGCTGTCGTGTTCCAAGTTTTATGCTCACCTGTGTCATGATTGCAAAAAGTAGGATTGGGAAGAATTTTTGAGAAGCGTTTGTGAACATTATTTCATGTAAGGACAAATGGGATAAGGATTAGGTGACACAGCACAATCAGATCTTGGAGCCCATGATGAATCATAGGGACCTCACAAGCACCAATGATCAGAGGGATCTCAGGATCTTGATGTGCATGCCTGTTGATCCCCCAATGTAATGGACCAGGTCGTTGAAGTGGTTTGGAAGGCACATTGGATACTTGTCTTTAGTAGACTTAATATTAAGTGGTAAAGTTTCAGAATAGGCAGGGTATGTACAACACTGTTGGGCCGAACCAACATTAAGTCAACGATGAGAAAATACAGTGAGACTTGGACAACGATCAGGCTTGGCCTGATAAAGGATAAGTTACATTTGCACCATACAAGTGCTAAGCAGCAATCAGCTCCAACAAGAGAGAATATGACCATATCAAAAAAATTCCATGTCCTTACCCTCACATCATCCTTACATTTATTTTTTTTTGATGTGCAAGTGCAATCCAAGCCATGCAAGGCTACGGGCCAGGTGTTGGAAATGAGGTCAGAACAATTCAGTGCTTGTTCTTGACTGTCACAGAATCTGTCAGCTTATAATGTATTTCTCCTGTATTGTAGACTACTGAGGTGCTTGGCTATCCACTAAACCAAGGTTAACACTGATCTAAAACTAAACTGGGTCAGTTATATAATCAGCAGTAGCCAGGTCCATAGTACAAACCACCCTGCTGTGGGACAGAGTAAGGCAAATCCAAGTGAGCGAACGTGGTTGGAGACTCATTCGTTGGGGGCATAGATTCTGTTGCCACATTTGAGACACAAGGGCCGCGTGTTGCTTCCCTGGTGCCAAGGTCAAGGACATCTCTGAGTGGTTGCAACAAATTCTTAAAGGGGAGGGTGAGCAGCCAGAGGCCACGGGGCACGTTGGTACCAATGACATGGGCCGAAAGAGGGATGACATCCTGCGGACTATGTGCAAGGAGTTAGCAAAGAGGCTGAAAGGCAGGACCGAGAGGGTAATAATTTATGGGTTGCCATGAGTGCCACATGTTAGTGAGCTAAGTCATAGAAAGATAGGTGAGATGAATGCATGGTTAAGGAGCTGGCACAGGGGGCAGGGTTTCCGGTTCATGGATAATTGGGACCGTTTCTGAGCAAGGGGTGACCTGTCTAAGAGGGATGGGAGGCAAGACGCTGTGAGCGGGTCAGGACGGAGGGGGCAAGTCGTTGTGAGCGGGTTACGACGGAGGGAACAAGTGCCTGTGAGCAGGACAGGAAGGAGGGGCAAGTCGCTGTGAGCAGGTCAGGGCTGCGGGGGCAAGTCCCTGTCAGCGGGACAGGTCTGCGGGGGCCAGTCCCTGTCAGCGGGAGAGGGCTGCGGGGGTCAGTCCCTGTCAGCGGGAGAGGGCTGCGGGGGCCAGTACCACTGAGCGCGACAGGACTGCAGGGGGCAAATCGCTGTGAGCGGGTCAGGGATCGGGGGCCAGTCCCTCTGAGCGGGTCAGGACTGCAGGGGGCAAATCGCTGTGAGCAGGTCGGGGCTGCGGGAGCCAGCCGCTGTGAGTGGACAGGGCTACGGAGGCCAATCCCTGTGAGCGGGACAGGGCTGCGGGGGCCAGTCCCTGTGAGCGGGTCAGGGCTGCGGGGGGGCAGTCCCTGTGAGCGGGTCAGGGCTGTGGGGGCCAGTCCCTGCGAGCGGGTCAGGACTGCGGGGGCCAGTAACTGTGAGGGGGTCAGGGGTGCGGGGGAAAATCGCTGTGACCGAGAGGGCTGCAGGGGACAGTCCCTGTGAGCAGGTAATGGCTGCGGGGGCCAGTGCCTGTGAGAGGGTCGGGGCTGCGGGGGCCAGTGCTTGTGAGCGGGTCAGGGCTGCGGGTCCAGACCGTCTGAGCGGGTCAGGGCTGCAGGGGGCCAGCCCCTGTGAGCGGGTCAGGGATGTGGGGGCGAGCCCCTGTGAGCGGGTCAGGGCTGCGAGGGCAAGTCCCTGTCAGCGGGACAGGACTGCGGGGTAAATCGCTGTGAGCGGATCAGGGCTGTGGAGGCCAGTCCCTGTGAGCGGGTCAGGACTGCAGGGGGACAGTCCCTGTCAGCGGGACAGGACTGCAGGGGGCAAATCGCTGTGAGCGGGTCAGGGCTGCAGGACCCAGTCCCTGTGTGCGGGTCAGGGCTGCGGGGGCCAGAGCCTGTGAGCGGGTCAGGGCTGCGGGGGGCCAGTCCCCGTGAGCGCGAAAGGACTGCAGGGGGCAAATCACTGCGAGCGGGACAGGGCTGCGGGGGCCAGTTCATGTGAGCGGGTCTGACTGCAGGGGGCCAGTCCCTGTGAGCGGGTCAGGGCTGCGGGGGCCAGTAACTGTGAGGGGGTCAGGGGTGCGGGAGAAAATCGCTGTGACCGGGAGAGGCCTGCGGGGGACAGTCCCTGTGAGCAGGTCATGGCTGCGGGGGCCAGTTCCTGTGAGCGGGTCAGGGCTGCGGGGGCCAGTGCCTGTGAGCGGGTCGGGGCTGCGATGGGCCAGTGCTTGTGAGCGGGTCAGGGCTGCGGGTCCAGTCCCTGTGAGCGGGTCAGGGCTGCAGGGGGCCTGCCCCTGTGAGCGGGTCAGGGATGTGGGCGCGAGCCCCTGTGAGCGGGTCAGGGCAGTGGGGGCCAGTCCCTGTGAGCGGGTCAGGGCTGCGGGGGCCAGACCCTGTGAGAGGGTCAGGGCAGCGGGGGCGAGACTCTGTGAGCGCGAAAGGACTGCAGGGGGAAAATCACTGCGAGCGGGTCAGGGCTGTGGGGCGAACCCCTGTGAGCGGGTCAGGGCTGCGGGGGCCAGTCCCTGTCAGCGGGACAGGTCTGCGGGGGCCAGTCCCTGTCAGCGGGAGAGGGCTGCGGGGGTCAGTCCCTGTCAGCGGGAGAGGGCTGCGGGGGCCAGTACCACTGAGCGCGACAGGACTGCAGGGGGCAAATCGCTGTGAGCGGGTCAGGGATCGGGGGCCAGTCCCTCTGAGCGGGTCAGGACTGCAGGGGGCAAATCGCTGTGAGCGGGTCGGGGCTGCGGGGGCCAGCCGCTGTGAGTGGACAGGGCTACGGAGGCCAATCCCTGTGAGCGGGACAGGGCTGCGGGGGCCAGTCCCTGTGAGCGGGTCAGGGCTGCGGGGGGGCAGTCCCTGTGAGCGAGTCAGGGCTGTGGGGGCCAGCCGCTGTGAGAGTGACAGGAATGCAGGGGCCAGTCGCTGTGAGCGGGACAGGACTGCAGGGGGCAAATCCCTGTTAGCGGGTCAGGGCTGCGGGGGCCAGTAACTGTGAGGGGGTCAGGGGTGCGGGGGAAAATCGCTGTGACCGGGAGAGGGCTGCAGGGGACAGTCCCTGTGAGCAGGTAATGGCTGCGGGGGCCAGTGCCTGTGAGAGGGTCGGGGCTGCGGGGGCCAGTGCTTGTGAGCGGGTCAGGGCTGCGGGTCCAGTCTCTCTGAGCGGATCAGGGCTGCAGGGGGCCAGCCCCTGTGAGCGGGTCAGGGATATGGGGGCGAGCCCCTGTGAGCGGGTCAGGGCTGCGAGGGCAAGTCCCTGTCAGCGGGACAGGACTGCGGTGTAAATCGCTGTGAGCGGATCAGGGCTGTGGTGTCCAGTCCCTGTGAGCGGGTCAGGACTGCGGGGGCCAGTCCCTGTGAGCGGGTCAGGGCTGCGGGGGCCAGTCCATGTGAGTGGGTCAGAGCTGCGGGGGCAAGTCACTGGGAGCGGATCAGGGCTGTGGGGGCCAGTCCCTGTGAGCGGGTCAGGACTGCAGGGGGACTGTCCCTGTCAGCGGGACAGGACTGCAGGGGGCAAATCGCTGTGAGCGGGTCAGGGCTGCAGGACCCAGTCCCTGTGTGCGGGTCAGGGCTGCGGGGGCCAGTTCATGTGAGCGGGTCGGACTGCAGGGGGCCAGTCCCTGTGAGCGGGTCAGAGCTGCGGGGGCCAGTCCCTGTGAGCAGGTCAGGGCTGCAGGGTCCAGTGCATGTGAGCGGGTCAGGGCTGCGGGGGCCAGTGCTTGTGAGCGGGTCAGGGCTGCGGGGGCCAGTGCTTGTGAGCGGGTCAGGGCTGCGGGGGCCAATCCCTGTGAGCGGGAGAGGGCTGCGGGGGCCAGTCCCTGTGAGCGGGTCAGGGCTGCGGGGGCCAATCCCTGTGAGCGGGTCAGGGCTGCGGGGGAAAGTCCCTGTCAGCGGGACAGGACTGCGGGGTAAATCGCTGTGAGCGGATCAGGGCTGCGGAGGCCATTCCCTGTCAGCGGGACAGGGCTGCGGGGGCCAGTCACTGTCAGCGGGACAGGCCTGCGGGGGCCAGTCCCTGTCAGCGGGAATGGACTGCAGGGGGCAAATCACTGTGAGCGGGTCAGGGCTGCAGGGGGCAAGTCGCTGTGAGCGGGTCTGGTCTGCGTGGGCCAGTCCCTGTCAGCGGGACAGGACTGCGGCAGCCAGTCCCTGTGAGCGGGTCAGGGCTGCGGGGGGAAGTCCCTGTCAGCGGGACAGGACTGCAGGGGGCCAGTCCCTGCGAGCGGGTCAGGACTGCGGGGGCCAGTCCCTGTGAGCGGGTCAGGGCTGCGGGGGCAAGGCCCTGCGAGCGGGTCAGGGCTGCGGGGGCCAGTCCCTGTGAGTGGGTCAGGGCTGCGGGAGCCAGAGCCTGTGAGCGGGTCAGGGCTGCGGGGGCCAGTCCCTGTGAGAGGGTCAGGGCAGCGGGGGCCAGTCCCTGTGAGAGGGTCAGGGCAGCGGGGCCAAGTCACTGTGAGCGGGAAAGGACTGCGGGGGACAGTTCATGTGAGCGGGTCTGACTGCAGGGGGCCAGTAACTGTGAGGGGGTCAGGGGTGCGGGGGCCAGTCCCTGTGAGCGGGTCAGGGCTGCGGGGGCCAGTCCCTGTGAGCGGGTCACGACTACGGGTCCAGTCCCTGTGAGCGGGTCAGGGCTGCGGGGGCCGGTCCCTGTGAGCGGGTCAGGGCTGCGGGGGCCAGTGCTTGTGAGCGGGTCAGAGCTGCGGGGGGCAAGTCGCTGTGAGCGGGTCAGGGCTGCGGGGGCCATTCGCTGTGAGCGGGTCAGGGCTGCGGGGGCCATTCCCTGTCAGCGGGACAGGGCTGCGGGGGCCAGTCACTGTCAGCGGGACAGGGTTGCGGGAGCCAGTCCCTGTCAGCGGGACAGGGCTGAGGGGGCCAGTTGCTGTCAGCTGGACAGGGCTACAGCGGCCAGTCCCTGAGAGCGCGACAGGACTGCAGGGGGCAAATGGCTGTGAGCCGGTCAGGCCTGCGGGGGCCAGCCGCTGTGAGAGCGACAGGAATGCGGGGGCCAGTCCCTGTGAGCGGATCAGGGCTGCAGCGGCAAGTCGCTGTCAGCGGGACAGGGCTGCGGGGGGCAAGTTGCTGTGAGCGGGTCTGGGCTGCATGGGCCAGTCCCTGTGAGCGCGAAAGGACTGCAGTGGGCAAATCGCTGTGAGCGGAACAGGGCTGCGGGGGGCAAGTCCCGTGCGCGGGTCAGGGCTGTGGGGTCAGTCCCTTTGAGCGGATCAGGGCTGCGGGGGCCAGTCCCTGTGTGCGGGTCAGGGCTGCGGGGGCCAGAGCCTGTGAGCGGGTCAGGGCTGCGGGGGCCAGTAACTGTGAGGGGGTCAGGGGTGTGGGGGAAAATCGCTGTGACCGGGAGAGGGCTGCGGGGGACAGTGCCTGTGAGCAGGTCATGGCTGTGGGGGCCAGTGCCTGTGAGCGGGTCGGGGCTGCGGGGGCCAGTTCCTCTGAGCGGGTCAGGGCTGCAGGGGGCCAGCCCCTGTGAGCGGGTTAGGGATGTGGGGGCGAGCCCCTGTGAGCGAGTCAGGGCTGCGAGGGCAAGTCCCTGTCAGCGGGACAGGACTGCGGGGTAAATTGCTGTGAGCGGATCAGGGCTGTGGGGGCCAGTCCCTGTGAGCGGGTCAGGACTGCAGGGGGACTGTCCCTGTCAGCGGGACAGGGCTGCAGGGGGCAAATCGCTGTGAGCGGGTCAGGGCTGCAGGACCCAGTCCCTGTGTGCGGGTCAGGGCTGCGGGGGCCAGTTCATGTGAGCGGATCGGACTGCAGGGGGCCAGTCCCTGTGAGCGGGAGAGGGCTGCGGGGGCCAGTCCCTGTGAGCGGGTCAGGGCTGCGGGGGCCAGTAACTGTGAGGGGGTCAGGGGTGCGGGGGAAAATCGCTGTGACCGGGAGAGGGCTGCGGGGGACAGTGCCTGTGAGCAGGTCATGGCTGCGGGGGCCAGTGCCTGTGAGCGGGTCGGGGCTGCGGGTCCAGTTCCTCTGAGCGGGTCAGGGCTGCAGGGGGCCAGCCCCTGTGAGCGGGTCAGGGATGTGGGGGCGAATCCCTGTGAGCGGATCAGGGCTGCGGGGACCAGTCCCTGTGAGCGCGAAAGGACTGCAGGGGGCAAATCGCAGTGAGCGGAATAGGGCTGCGGGGGCCAGTCCATGTGAGCGGGTCAGGGCTGCGGGGGCCAGTGCCTGTGAGCGGGTCGGGGCTGCGGGTCCAGTCCCTGTGAGCGGGTCAGGACTGCAGGGGGCCAGCCCCTGTGAGCGGGTCAGGGCTGTGGGGGCGACCCCCTGTGAGCGTGTCAGGGCTGCGGGGACCAGTCCCTGTGAGTGGGTCAGGACTGCAGGGGGACAGCCCCTGTCAGCTGGACAGGACTGCAGGGGGCAAATCGCTGTGAGCGGGTCAGGGCTGCAGGGCCCAATCCCTGTGAGCGGGAGAGGGCTGCTGGGGCCAGTCCGTGTGAGCGGGTCAGGGCTGCGGAGGCCAGGCCCTGTGAGCGGGTCAGGGCTGCGGGGGCCAGCCGCCGTGAGCGGGGCAGGGCTGCGGCGCCAGTCCCTGTGAGCGGGAGAGGGCTGCTGGGGCCAGACCGTGTGAGCGGGTCAGGGCTGCGGGGGCCAGGCCCTGTGAGCGGGTCAGGGCTGCGGGGGCAAATCGCTGTGAGCGGGTCATGGCTGCGAGGGCCAGCCGCTGTGAGCGGGGCAGGGCTGCGGGGCCAGTCCCTGTCAGCGGGAGAGGGCTGCTGGGGCCAGTCCGTGGGAGCGGGTCAGGGCTGCGGGGGCCAGGCCCTGTGAGCGGGTCAGGGCTGCGGGGGGCCAGTCCCTGTGAGCGGGTCAGGGCTGCGTGGGCCAGTCCGTGTGAGCGGGTCAGGGCTGCGTGGGGCAAGTCGCAGTGAGCGGGTCAGGGCTGCGGGGGCCAGTCCATGTAAGCGGGTCAGCGCAGCATGGGCCAGTCCCTCTGAGTGGGTCAGAGCTGCGCGGGGCAAGTCACAGTGAGCGGGTCAGGGCTGAGGAGGGCAGTGTCGCAGTGAGCAGGTCAGCTCTGCAGGGGGCAAGTCGAAGTGAGCGGGTCAGGGCTGTGGGGGGCAAGTCACAATGAGCGGGTCAGGGGTGCGGGGGGCCAGTCGCAGTGAGCGGGTCAGGGGTGCGGGGGTCCAGTCCCTCTGAGCGGGTCAGGGCTGCGGGTACCAGTCCCTGTCAGCAGGACAGGACTGCAGGGGGCAAGTCGCAGTGAGCGGGTCAGGGCTGCGGGAGGCTGGGTAGCATTGAGCGGGTCAGGGCTGCGGGGGGTCAGTACCTGTGAGCGAGTCAGGGCTGCGGCGGCCAGTCCCTGCGAGCGGGTCAGGGCTGGGGGGGGCAGTGTCGCAGTGAGCGGGTCAGGGCTGCGGGGGACAAGTCGCAGTGAGCGGGTCAGGGCTGCGGGGGGCAAGTCCCTGTCAGCGGGAGAGGACTGCAAGGGGCAGGTCCCTGTCAGCGGGACAGGACTGCGGGGGGCAAGCGGCAGTGAGCGGGTCAGGGCTGTGGGGGCCAGTCCCTGTCACCGGGTCAGGGCTGAGGAGGGCCAATCCCTGTGAGCGGGTCAGGGCTGCGGGGGGCAACTCGCAGTGAATGGGTCAGGGCTGCGGGGGCAAGTCCCTGTCAACAGAACAGGACTGCGGGGGGCCAGTCCCTGTGAGCAGGTCAGGGCTGCGGGGGGCAAGTCGCAGTGAGCGGGTCAGGGCTGCGGGGGCCAGTCCCCCTGAGCGGGTCAGGTCTGTGGGGGACAAGTCGCAGTGAGGGGTCAGGGCTGCGGGGGGAAAGTCGCAGTAAGCGGGACAGGGCTGCAGGGGCAAGTCCCTGTCAGCGGGACAGGACTGCGGGGGTCAAGTCGCAGTGAGGGGGTCAAGTCGCAGTGAGGGGGTCAGGGCTGCGGGGGGCCAGTCCCGGTAAGCGGGTCAGGGATGCGGGGGTCAGTCCCGATGAGCGGGTCAGGGCTGCGGGCGGCAACTCGCAGTGAGTGGGTCAGGGCTGCGGGGGCAAGTCCCTGTCAGCGGAACAGGACTGCGGGGGGCAAGTCGCAGTGAGCGGGTCAGGGCTGCGGGGGGCCAGTTGCAGTGAGCGGGTCAGCTCTGCGGGGGGCCAGTCCCTGTGAGCTGCTGAGGGCTGCGGGGGCCAGCCCCTATCAGCGGGTCAGGGCTGCGGGGGACCGGTCCCCCTGAGCGGGTCAGGGCTGCGGGGGGCCGGTCCCCCTGAGCGGGTCAGGGCTGCGGGGGGCTTGTCGCAGTGAATGGGTCAGGGCTGCGGGGGCAAGTCCCTGTCAGCGGAACAGGACTGCAGGGGGCCAGTCCCTGTGAGCGGGTCACAGCTGCGCGGGCCAGTCCCTGTGAGCGGGTCAGGGCTGCGGGGGGCAAGTCGCAGTGAGCGGGTCAGGGCTGCGGGGGCCAGTCCCTGTGAGCGGGTCACAGCTGCGCGGGCCAGTCCCTGTGAGCAAGTCAGGGCTGCGGGGGGGCAAGTCGCAGTGAGCGGGTCAGGGCTGCGGGGGGCACGTCGCAGTGAGCGGGTCAGGGCTGGGGGGGGGCAAGTCGCAGTGAGCGGGTCAGGGCTGCGGGGGGCCAGTCCCAGTGAGCAGGTCAGGGCTACGGGGGCCAGTCCCTGTGAGCGGGTCAGGGCTGCGGGGGGCAAGTCGCAGTGAGCGGGTCAGGGCTGCGGGGGCCAGTCCCCCTGAGCGGGTCAGGTCTGTGGGGGACAAGTCGCAGTGAGGGGTCAGGGCTGCGGGGTGCAAGTCGCAGTCAGCGGGTCAGGGCTGCGGGGGGAAAGTCGCAGTAAGCGGGACAGGGCTGCAGGGGCAAGTCCCTGTCAGCGAGACAGGACTGCGGGGGTCAAGTCGCAGTGAGGGGGTCAAGTCGCAGTGAGGGGGTCAGGGCTGCGGGGGGCCAGTCCCGGTAAGCGGGTCAGGGATGCGGGGGTCAGTCCCGGTGAGCGGGTCAGGGCTGCGGGCGGCAACTCGCAGTGAGTGGGTCAGGGCTGCGGGGGCAAGTCCCTGTCAGCGGAACAGGACTGCGGGGTAAATTGCTGTGAGCGGATCAGGGCTGTGGGGGCCAGTCCCTGTGAGCGGGTCAGGACTGCAGGGGGACTGTCCCTGTCAGCGGGACAGGGCTGCAGGGGGCAAATCGCTGTGAGCGGGTCAGGGCTGCAGGACCCAGTCCCTGTGTGCGGGTCAGGGCTGCGGGGGCCAGTTCATGTGAGCGGATCGGACTGCAGGGGGCCAGTCCCTGTGAGCGGGAGAGGGCTGCGGGGGCCAGTCCCTGTGAGCGGGTCAGGGCTGCGGGGGCCAGTAACTGTGAGGGGGTCAGGGGTGCGGGGGAAAATCGCTGTGACCGGGAGAGGGCTGCGGGGGACAGTGCCTGTGAGCAGGTCATGGCTGCGGGGGCCAGTGCCTGTGAGCGGGTCGGGGCTGCGGGTCCAGTTCCTCTGAGCGGGTCAGGGCTGCAGGGGGCCAGCCCCTGTGAGCGGGTCAGGGATGTGGGGGCGAATCCCTGTGAGCGGATCAGGGCTGCGGGGACCAGTCCCTGTGAGCGCGAAAGGACTGCAGGGGGCAAATCGCAGTGAGCGGAATAGGGCTGCGGGGGCCAGTCCATGTGAGCGGGTCAGGGCTGCGGGGGCCAGTGCCTGTGAGCGGGTCGGGGCTGCGGGTCCAGTCCCTGTGAGCGGGTCAGGACTGCAGGGGGCCAGCCCCTGTGAGCGGGTCAGGGCTGTGGGGGCGACCCCCTGTGAGCGTGTCAGGGCTGCGGGGACCAGTCCCTGTGAGTGGGTCAGGACTGCAGGGGGACAGCCCCTGTCAGCTGGACAGGACTGCAGGGGGCAAATCGCTGTGAGCGGGTCAGGGCTGCAGGGCCCAATCCCTGTGAGCGGGAGAGGGCTGCTGGGGCCAGTCCGTGTGAGCGGGTCAGGGCTGCGGAGGCCAGGCCCTGTGAGCGGGTCAGGGCTGCGGGGGCCAGCCGCCGTGAGCGGGGCAGGGCTGCGGCGCCAGTCCCTGTGAGCGGGAGAGGGCTGCTGGGGCCAGACCGTGTGAGCGGGTCAGGGCTGCGGGGGCCAGGCCCTGTGAGCGGGTCAGGGCTGCGGGGGCAAATCGCTGTGAGCGGGTCATGGCTGCGAGGGCCAGCCGCTGTGAGCGGGGCAGGGCTGCGGGGCCAGTCCCTGTCAGCGGGAGAGGGCTGCTGGGGCCAGTCCGTGGGAGCGGGTCAGGGCTGCGGGGGCCAGGCCCTGTGAGCGGGTCAGGGCTGCGGGGGGCCAGTCCCTGTGAGCGGGTCAGGGCTGCGTGGGCCAGTCCGTGTGAGCGGGTCAGGGCTGCGTGGGGCAAGTCGCAGTGAGCGGGTCAGGGCTGCGGGGGCCAGTCCATGTAAGCGGGTCAGCGCAGCATGGGCCAGTCCCTCTGAGTGGGTCAGAGCTGCGCGGGGCAAGTCACAGTGAGCGGGTCAGGGCTGAGGAGGGCAGTGTCGCAGTGAGCAGGTCAGCTCTGCAGGGGGCAAGTCGAAGTGAGCGGGTCAGGGCTGTGGGGGGCAAGTCACAATGAGCGGGTCAGGGGTGCGGGGGGCCAGTCGCAGTGAGCGGGTCAGGGGTGCGGGGGTCCAGTCCCTCTGAGCGGGTCAGGGCTGCGGGTACCAGTCCCTGTCAGCAGGACAGGACTGCAGGGGGCAAGTCGCAGTGAGCGGGTCAGGGCTGCGGGAGGCTGGGTAGCATTGAGCGGGTCAGGGCTGCGGGGGGTCAGTACCTGTGAGCGAGTCAGGGCTGCGGCGGCCAGTCCCTGCGAGCGGGTCAGGGCTGGGGGGGGCAGTGTCGCAGTGAGCGGGTCAGGGCTGCGGGGGACAAGTCGCAGTGAGCGGGTCAGGGCTGCGGGGGGCAAGTCCCTGTCAGCGGGAGAGGACTGCAAGGGGCAGGTCCCTGTCAGCGGGACAGGACTGCGGGGGGCAAGCGGCAGTGAGCGGGTCAGGGCTGTGGGGGCCAGTCCCTGTCACCGGGTCAGGGCTGAGGAGGGCCAATCCCTGTGAGCGGGTCAGGGCTGCGGGGGGCAACTCGCAGTGAATGGGTCAGGGCTGCGGGGGCAAGTCCCTGTCAACAGAACAGGACTGCGGGGGGCCAGTCCCTGTGAGCAGGTCAGGGCTGCGGGGGGCAAGTCGCAGTGAGCGGGTCAGGGCTGCGGGGGCCAGTCCCCCTGAGCGGGTCAGGTCTGTGGGGGACAAGTCGCAGTGAGGGGTCAGGGCTGCGGGGGGAAAGTCGCAGTAAGCGGGACAGGGCTGCAGGGGCAAGTCCCTGTCAGCGGGACAGGACTGCGGGGGTCAAGTCGCAGTGAGGGGGTCAAGTCGCAGTGAGGGGGTCAGGGCTGCGGGGGGCCAGTCCCGGTAAGCGGGTCAGGGATGCGGGGGTCAGTCCCGATGAGCGGGTCAGGGCTGCGGGCGGCAACTCGCAGTGAGTGGGTCAGGGCTGCGGGGGCAAGTCCCTGTCAGCGGAACAGGACTGCGGGGGGCAAGTCGCAGTGAGCGGGTCAGGGCTGCGGGGGGCCAGTTGCAGTGAGCGGGTCAGCTCTGCGGGGGGCCAGTCCCTGTGAGCTGCTGAGGGCTGCGGGGGCCAGCCCCTATCAGCGGGTCAGGGCTGCGGGGGACCGGTCCCCCTGAGCGGGTCAGGGCTGCGGGGGGCCGGTCCCCCTGAGCGGGTCAGGGCTGCGGGGGGCTTGTCGCAGTGAATGGGTCAGGGCTGCGGGGGCAAGTCCCTGTCAGCGGAACAGGACTGCAGGGGGCCAGTCCCTGTGAGCGGGTCACAGCTGCGCGGGCCAGTCCCTGTGAGCGGGTCAGGGCTGCGGGGGGCAAGTCGCAGTGAGCGGGTCAGGGCTGCGGGGGCCAGTCCCTGTGAGCGGGTCACAGCTGCGCGGGCCAGTCCCTGTGAGCAAGTCAGGGCTGCGGGGGGGCAAGTCGCAGTGAGCGGGTCAGGGCTGCGGGGGGCACGTCGCAGTGAGCGGGTCAGGGCTGGGGGGGGGCAAGTCGCAGTGAGCGGGTCAGGGCTGCGGGGGGCCAGTCCCAGTGAGCAGGTCAGGGCTACGGGGGCCAGTCCCTGTGAGCGGGTCAGGGCTGCGGGGGGCAAGTCGCAGTGAGCGGGTCAGGGCTGCGGGGGCCAGTCCCCCTGAGCGGGTCAGGTCTGTGGGGGACAAGTCGCAGTGAGGGGTCAGGGCTGCGGGGTGCAAGTCGCAGTCAGCGGGTCAGGGCTGCGGGGGGAAAGTCGCAGTAAGCGGGACAGGGCTGCAGGGGCAAGTCCCTGTCAGCGAGACAGGACTGCGGGGGTCAAGTCGCAGTGAGGGGGTCAAGTCGCAGTGAGGGGGTCAGGGCTGCGGGGGGCCAGTCCCGGTAAGCGGGTCAGGGATGCGGGGGTCAGTCCCGGTGAGCGGGTCAGGGCTGCGGGCGGCAACTCGCAGTGAGTGGGTCAGGGCTGCGGGGGCAAGTCCCTGTCAGCGGAACAGGACTGCGGGGTAAATTGCTGTGAGCGGATCAGGGCTGTGGGGGCCAGTCCCTGTGAGCGGGTCAGGACTGCAGGGGGACTGTCCCTGTCAGCGGGACAGGGCTGCAGGGGGCAAATCGCTGTGAGCGGGTCAGGGCTGCAGGACCCAGTCCCTGTGTGCGGGTCAGGGCTGCGGGGGCCAGTTCATGTGAGCGGATCGGACTGCAGGGGGCCAGTCCCTGTGAGCGGGAGAGGGCTGCGGGGGCCAGTCCCTGTGAGCGGGTCAGGGCTGCGGGGGCCAGTAACTGTGAGGGGGTCAGGGGTGCGGGGGAAAATCGCTGTGACCGGGAGAGGGCTGCGGGGGACAGTGCCTGTGAGCAGGTCATGGCTGCGGGGGCCAGTGCCTGTGAGCGGGTCGGGGCTGCGGGTCCAGTTCCTCTGAGCGGGTCAGGGCTGCAGGGGGCCAGCCCCTGTGAGCGGGTCAGGGATGTGGGGGCGAATCCCTGTGAGCGGATCAGGGCTGCGGGGACCAGTCCCTGTGAGCGCGAAAGGACTGCAGGGGGCAAATCGCAGTGAGCGGAATAGGGCTGCGGGGGCCAGTCCATGTGAGCGGGTCAGGGCTGCGGGGGCCAGTGCCTGTGAGCGGGTCGGGGCTGCGGGTCCAGTCCCTGTGAGCGGGTCAGGACTGCAGGGGGCCAGCCCCTGTGAGCGGGTCAGGGCTGTGGGGGCGACCCCCTGTGAGCGTGTCAGGGCTGCGGGGACCAGTCCCTGTGAGTGGGTCAGGACTGCAGGGGGACAGCCCCTGTCAGCTGGACAGGACTGCAGGGGGCAAATCGCTGTGAGCGGGTCAGGGCTGCAGGGCCCAATCCCTGTGAGCGGGAGAGGGCTGCTGGGGCCAGTCCGTGTGAGCGGGTCAGGGCTGCGGAGGCCAGGCCCTGTGAGCGGGTCAGGGCTGCGGGGGCCAGCCGCCGTGAGCGGGGCAGGGCTGCGGCGCCAGTCCCTGTGAGCGGGAGAGGGCTGCTGGGGCCAGACCGTGTGAGCGGGTCAGGGCTGCGGGGGCCAGGCCCTGTGAGCGGGTCAGGGCTGCGGGGGCAAATCGCTGTGAGCGGGTCATGGCTGCGAGGGCCAGCCGCTGTGAGCGGGGCAGGGCTGCGGGGCCAGTCCCTGTCAGCGGGAGAGGGCTGCTGGGGCCAGTCCGTGGGAGCGGGTCAGGGCTGCGGGGGCCAGGCCCTGTGAGCGGGTCAGGGCTGCGGGGGGCCAGTCCCTGTGAGCGGGTCAGGGCTGCGTGGGCCAGTCCGTGTGAGCGGGTCAGGGCTGCGTGGGGCAAGTCGCAGTGAGCGGGTCAGGGCTGCGGGGGCCAGTCCATGTAAGCGGGTCAGCGCAGCATGGGCCAGTCCCTCTGAGTGGGTCAGAGCTGCGCGGGGCAAGTCACAGTGAGCGGGTCAGGGCTGAGGAGGGCAGTGTCGCAGTGAGCAGGTCAGCTCTGCAGGGGGCAAGTCGAAGTGAGCGGGTCAGGGCTGTGGGGGGCAAGTCACAATGAGCGGGTCAGGGGTGCGGGGGGCCAGTCGCAGTGAGCGGGTCAGGGGTGCGGGGGTCCAGTCCCTCTGAGCGGGTCAGGGCTGCGGGTACCAGTCCCTGTCAGCAGGACAGGACTGCAGGGGGCAAGTCGCAGTGAGCGGGTCAGGGCTGCGGGAGGCTGGGTAGCATTGAGCGGGTCAGGGCTGCGGGGGGTCAGTACCTGTGAGCGAGTCAGGGCTGCGGCGGCCAGTCCCTGCGAGCGGGTCAGGGCTGGGGGGGGCAGTGTCGCAGTGAGCGGGTCAGGGCTGCGGGGGACAAGTCGCAGTGAGCGGGTCAGGGCTGCGGGGGGCAAGTCCCTGTCAGCGGGAGAGGACTGCAAGGGGCAGGTCCCTGTCAGCGGGACAGGACTGCGGGGGGCAAGCGGCAGTGAGCGGGTCAGGGCTGTGGGGGCCAGTCCCTGTCACCGGGTCAGGGCTGAGGAGGGCCAATCCCTGTGAGCGGGTCAGGGCTGCGGGGGGCAACTCGCAGTGAATGGGTCAGGGCTGCGGGGGCAAGTCCCTGTCAACAGAACAGGACTGCGGGGGGCCAGTCCCTGTGAGCAGGTCAGGGCTGCGGGGGGCAAGTCGCAGTGAGCGGGTCAGGGCTGCGGGGGCCAGTCCCCCTGAGCGGGTCAGGTCTGTGGGGGACAAGTCGCAGTGAGGGGTCAGGGCTGCGGGGGGAAAGTCGCAGTAAGCGGGACAGGGCTGCAGGGGCAAGTCCCTGTCAGCGGGACAGGACTGCGGGGGTCAAGTCGCAGTGAGGGGGTCAAGTCGCAGTGAGGGGGTCAGGGCTGCGGGGGGCCAGTCCCGGTAAGCGGGTCAGGGATGCGGGGGTCAGTCCCGATGAGCGGGTCAGGGCTGCGGGCGGCAACTCGCAGTGAGTGGGTCAGGGCTGCGGGGGCAAGTCCCTGTCAGCGGAACAGGACTGCGGGGGGCAAGTCGCAGTGAGCGGGTCAGGGCTGCGGGGGGCCAGTTGCAGTGAGCGGGTCAGCTCTGCGGGGGGCCAGTCCCTGTGAGCTGCTGAGGGCTGCGGGGGCCAGCCCCTATCAGCGGGTCAGGGCTGCGGGGGACCGGTCCCCCTGAGCGGGTCAGGGCTGCGGGGGGCCGGTCCCCCTGAGCGGGTCAGGGCTGCGGGGGGCTTGTCGCAGTGAATGGGTCAGGGCTGCGGGGGCAAGTCCCTGTCAGCGGAACAGGACTGCAGGGGGCCAGTCCCTGTGAGCGGGTCACAGCTGCGCGGGCCAGTCCCTGTGAGCGGGTCAGGGCTGCGGGGGGCAAGTCGCAGTGAGCGGGTCAGGGCTGCGGGGGCCAGTCCCTGTGAGCGGGTCACAGCTGCGCGGGCCAGTCCCTGTGAGCAAGTCAGGGCTGCGGGGGGGCAAGTCGCAGTGAGCGGGTCAGGGCTGCGGGGGGCACGTCGCAGTGAGCGGGTCAGGGCTGGGGGGGGGCAAGTCGCAGTGAGCGGGTCAGGGCTGCGGGGGGCCAGTCCCAGTGAGCAGGTCAGGGCTACGGGGGCCAGTCCCTGTGAGCGGGTCAGGGCTGCGGGGGGCAAGTCGCAGTGAGCGGGTCAGGGCTGCGGGGGCCAGTCCCCCTGAGCGGGTCAGGTCTGTGGGGGACAAGTCGCAGTGAGGGGTCAGGGCTGCGGGGTGCAAGTCGCAGTCAGCGGGTCAGGGCTGCGGGGGGAAAGTCGCAGTAAGCGGGACAGGGCTGCAGGGGCAAGTCCCTGTCAGCGAGACAGGACTGCGGGGGTCAAGTCGCAGTGAGGGGGTCAAGTCGCAGTGAGGGGGTCAGGGCTGCGGGGGGCCAGTCCCGGTAAGCGGGTCAGGGATGCGGGGGTCAGTCCCGGTGAGCGGGTCAGGGCTGCGGGCGGCAACTCGCAGTGAGTGGGTCAGGGCTGCGGGGGCAAGTCCCTGTCAGCGGAACAGGACTGCGGGGGGCAAGTCGCAGTGAGCGGGTCAGGGCTGCGGGGGGCCAGTTGCAGTGAGCGGGTCAGGTCTGCGGGGGGCCAGTCCCTGTGAGCTGCTGAGGGCTGCGGGGGCCAGCCCCTATCAGCGGGTCAGGGCTGCGGGGGACCGGTCCCCCTGAGCGGGTCAGGGCTGCGGGGGGCCGGTCCCCCTGAGCGGGTCAGGGCTGCGGGGGGCTTGTCGCAGTGAGCGGGTCAGGGCTGCGGGGGACAAGTCGCAGTGAGCGGGTCAGGGCAGCGGGTGCAAGTCCCTGTCAGCGGGACAGGACTGCAAGGGGCAGGTCCCTGTCAGCGGGACAGGACTGCGGGGGGCAAGTCGCAGTGAGCGGGTCAGGTCTGCGGGGGGCAAGTCGCAGTGAGCGGGTCAGGGCTGCGGGGGGCAAGTCGCAGTGAGCGGGTCAGGGCTGCGGGGGGCCAGTCGCAGAGAGCGGGTCAGGGCAGCGGGTGCAAGTCCCTGTCAGCGGGACAGGACTGCAAGGGGGCAGGTCCCTGTCAGCGGGACAGGACTGTGGGGGGCAAGCGGCAGTGAGCGGGTCAGGGCTGTGGGGGCCAGTCCCTGTCACCGGGTCAGGGCTGCGGAGGGCCAAGCCCTGTGAGCGGGTCAGGGCTGCGAGGGGCAGGCCGTCTGAGCGGGTCAGGGCTGCGGGGGGCAAGTCGCAGTGAGCGGGTCAGGGCTGCGGGGGGCCAGTCCCGGTAAGCGGGTCAGGGATGCGGGGGTCAGTCCCTGTGAGCGGGTTAGGGCTGCGGGGGGCAACTCGCAGTGAATGGGTCAGGGCTGCGGGGGCAAGTCCCTGTCAGTGGAACAGGACTGCGGGGGGCCAGTCCCTGTGAGCGGGTCACAGCTGCGCGGGCCAGTCCCTGTCACTGGGTCAGGGCTGTGGGGGGCAAGTCGCAGTGAGCGGGTCAGGGCTGCGGGGGCCAGTGCCCCTGAGCGGGTCAGGTCTGCGGGGGGCAAGTCGCAGTGAGGGGTCAGGGCTGCGGGGTGCAAGTCGCAGTCAGCGGGTCAGGGCTGCGGGGGGAAAGTCGCAGTAAGCGGGACAGGCCTGCAGGGGCAAGTCCCTGTTAGCGGGACAGGACTGCGGGGGCAAGTCGCAGTGAGGGGGTCAGGGCTGCGGGGTGCAGTGTCGCAGCGAGCAGGTCAGGGCTGCGGGGGCCAGTCCCCCTGAGTGGGTCAGGTCTGCGGGGCGCAAGTCGCAGTGAGGGGTCAGGGCTGCGGGGTGCAAGTCGCAGTCAGCGGGTCAGGGCTGCGGGGGCAAGTCCCTGTCAGCGGGACAGGACTGTGGGGGTCAAGTCGCAGTGAGGGGTCAGGGCTGCGGGGTGCAAGTCGCAGTCAGCGGGTCAGGGCTGCGGGGGCAAGTCCCTGTCAGCGGGACAGGACTGCGGGGGTCAAGTCGCAGTGACGGGGTCAGGGCTGCGGGGTGCAGTGTCGCAGCGAGCGGGTCAGGGCTGCGGGTGGCCGGTCCCTGTGAACGCGTCAGGGCTGCGGCGGTGAGTCCCTGTGAGCAGGTCAGGGCTGCCGGGGACAGTCCCTGTGAGCGGGTCAGGGCTGCGGGGGCCAAGCCCTCTGAGCGGGTCAGGGCTGCGGGGGCCAGTCCCTGTGAGCGGGTCACAGCTGCGCGGGCCAGTCCCTGTGAGCAAGTCAGGGCTGCGGGGGGGCAAGTCGCAGTGAGCGGGTCAGGGCTGCGGGGGGCACGTCGCAGTGAGCGGGTCAGGGCTGGGGGGGGGCAAGTCGCAGTGAGCGGGTCAGGGCTGCGGGGGGCCAGTCCCAGTGAGCAGGTCAGGGCTACGGGGGCCAGTCCCTGTGAGCGGGTCAGGGCTGCGGGGGGCAAGTCGCAGTGAGCGGGTCAGGGCTGCGGGGGCCAGTCCCCCTGAGCGGGTCAGGTCTGTGGGGGACAAGTCGCAGTGAGGGGTCAGGGCTGCGGGGTGCAAGTCGCAGTCAGCGGGTCAGGGCTGCGGGGGGAAAGTCGCAGTAAGCGGGACAGGGCTGCAGGGGCAAGTCCCTGTCAGCGAGACAGGACTGCGGGGGTCAAGTCGCAGTGAGGGGGTCAAGTCGCAGTGAGGGGGTCAGGGCTGCGGGGGGCCAGTCCCGGTAAGCGGGTCAGGGATGCGGGGGTCAGTCCCGGTGAGCGGGTCAGGGCTGCGGGCGGCAACTCGCAGTGAGTGGGTCAGGGCTGCGGGGGCAAGTCCCTGTCAGCGGAACAGGACTGCGGGGGGCAAGTCGCAGTGAGCGGGTCAGGGCTGCGGGGGGCCAGTTGCAGTGAGCGGGTCAGGTCTGCGGGGGGCCAGTCCCTGTGAGCTGCTGAGGGCTGCGGGGGCCAGCCCCTATCAGCGGGTCAGGGCTGCGGGGGACCGGTCCCCCTGAGCGGGTCAGGGCTGCGGGGGGCCGGTCCCCCTGAGCGGGTCAGGGCTGCGGGGGGCTTGTCGCAGTGAGCGGGTCAGGGCTGCGGGGGACAAGTCGCAGTGAGCGGGTCAGGGCAGCGGGTGCAAGTCCCTGTCAGCGGGACAGGACTGCAAGGGGCAGGTCCCTGTCAGCGGGACAGGACTGCGGGGGGCAAGTCGCAGTGAGCGGGTCAGGTCTGCGGGGGGCAAGTCGCAGTGAGCGGGTCAGGGCTGCGGGGGGCAAGTCGCAGTGAGCGGGTCAGGGCTGCGGGGGGCCAGTCGCAGAGAGCGGGTCAGGGCAGCGGGTGCAAGTCCCTGTCAGCGGGACAGGACTGCAAGGGGGCAGGTCCCTGTCAGCGGGACAGGACTGTGGGGGGCAAGCGGCAGTGAGCGGGTCAGGGCTGTGGGGGCCAGTCCCTGTCACCGGGTCAGGGCTGCGGAGGGCCAAGCCCTGTGAGCGGGTCAGGGCTGCGAGGGGCAGGCCGTCTGAGCGGGTCAGGGCTGCGGGGGGCAAGTCGCAGTGAGCGGGTCAGGGCTGCGGGGGGCCAGTCCCGGTAAGCGGGTCAGGGATGCGGGGGTCAGTCCCTGTGAGCGGGTTAGGGCTGCGGGGGGCAACTCGCAGTGAATGGGTCAGGGCTGCGGGGGCAAGTCCCTGTCAGTGGAACAGGACTGCGGGGGGCCAGTCCCTGTGAGCGGGTCACAGCTGCGCGGGCCAGTCCCTGTCACTGGGTCAGGGCTGTGGGGGGCAAGTCGCAGTGAGCGGGTCAGGGCTGCGGGGGCCAGTGCCCCTGAGCGGGTCAGGTCTGCGGGGGGCAAGTCGCAGTGAGGGGTCAGGGCTGCGGGGTGCAAGTCGCAGTCAGCGGGTCAGGGCTGCGGGGGGAAAGTCGCAGTAAGCGGGACAGGCCTGCAGGGGCAAGTCCCTGTTAGCGGGACAGGACTGCGGGGGCAAGTCGCAGTGAGGGGGTCAGGGCTGCGGGGTGCAGTGTCGCAGCGAGCAGGTCAGGGCTGCGGGGGCCAGTCCCCCTGAGTGGGTCAGGTCTGCGGGGCGCAAGTCGCAGTGAGGGGTCAGGGCTGCGGGGTGCAAGTCGCAGTCAGCGGGTCAGGGCTGCGGGGGCAAGTCCCTGTCAGCGGGACAGGACTGCGGGGGTCAAGTCGCAGTGAGGGGTCAGGGCTGCGGGGTGCAAGTCGCAGTCAGCGGGTCAGGGCTGCGGGGGCAAGTCCCTGTCAGCGGGACAGGACTGCGGGGGTCAAGTCGCAGTGACGGGGTCAGGGCTGCGGGGTGCAGTGTCGCAGCGAGCGGGTCAGGGCTGCGGGTGGCCGGTCCCTGTGAACGCGTCAGGGCTGCGGCGGTGAGTCCCTGTGAGCAGGTCAGGGCTGCCGGGGACAGTCCCTGTGAGCGGGTCAGGGCTGCGGGGGCCAAGCCCTCTGAGCGGGTCAGGGCTGCGGGGGACAGTCCCTCTGAGCGGGTCAGGGCTGCGGGGGGCCGGTCCCCGTGAGCGGGTCAGGGCTGCAGGGGAACGGTCCCCCTGAGCGGGTCAGGGCTGCGGGGGGCAGGTCGCAGTGAGCGGGTCAGGTCTGCGGGGGGCAGGTCGTACTGAGCGGGTCAGGGCTGCGGGGGCCAGTCCCCGGGAGCGTGTCACGGCTGCGGGGGCCAGTCCCTCTGAGCGGGCGAGGGCTGCGGGGGCCAATCCCCGGGAGCGGGTCAGGGAGGCAGTCCCTCTGAGCTGGTCAGGGCTGCGGGGGCCAGTCCCTCTGAGTGGGTCAGGGCTGCGGGGGCAAGTCCCTGTCAGCGGGTCAGGGCTGCGGGGGCCAGTCCCTCTGAGCGGGTCAGGGCTGCGGGGGCCAGTCGCTGTCAGCGGGTCAGGGCTGCGGGGGCCAGTTCCTGTGAGCGGGTCAGGGCTGCGGGGGCCAGTCCCTGTCAGCGGGACAGGACTGCAAGGGTCAAGTCGCAGTGAGCGGGTCAGGGCTGCGAGGGCAAGTCCCTGTCAGCGGGACAGGGCAGCGGGGGAACAGTCCGCGTGAGTGGGTCAGGGCTGCGGGGGGCAGTGTCGCAGTGAGCGGGTCAGGGCTGCGGGGGGCAAGTCGCAGTGAGTGGGACAGGACTGCGGGGGTCAAGTCGCAGTGAGCGGAGTCAGGGCTGTGGGGGCCCAGCCCTCTGAGCGGGTCAGGGCTGCGGGGGCCAGTCCCTCTGAGCGGGTCAGGGCTGCGGGGGCCAGTCCCTCTGAGCGGGTCAGGGCTGCGGGGGACAGTCCCTCTGAGCGGGTCAGGGCGGCGGGGGACAGTCCCTCTGAGCGGGTCAGGGCTGCGGGGGCCAGTCCATCTCAGCGGGTCAGGGCTGCGGCGGCCAGTCCCTCTGAGCGGGTCAGACCTGCGGGGGCATGTCCCTGTCAGCAGGAAAGGACTGCGGGGGGAAAGTCGCAGTGAGCGGGTCAGGGCTGCGGGGGCCAGTCCCTGTGAGCGGGAGAGGACTGCGGGCGGCAAATCCCTGTCAGCGGGACAGGACTGCGGGGGGCAAGTCGCAGTGAGCGGGTCAGGTCTGCGGGGGCCAGTCCCTGTGAGCGGGTCAGGTCTGCGGGGGCCAGTCCCTGTGAGCGGGTCTGGGCTGCGGGGGCCAGTCCCTGTGAGCGGGTGAGGTCTGCGGGGGGCCAGTCCCTGTGAGCGGGTGAGGTCTGCGGGGGGCCAGTCCCTGTCAGCGGGTCAGGGCTGCGGGGGGCAAGTCGCAGTGAGCGGGTCAGGGCTGCCGGGGCCAGTCCCTGTGAGCGGGTGAGGTCTGCGGGGGGCCAGTCCCTGTCAGCGGGTCAGGGCTGCGGGGGGCAAGTCGCAGTGAGCGGGTCAGGGCTGCGGGGGACAGTCCCTCTGAGCGGGTTTGGGCTGCGGGGGCCAGTCCCTGTGAGCGGGTCAGGTCTGCGGGGGCCAAGTCGCAGTGAGCGGGTCAGGGCTGCGGGGGAGAGTCCCTCTGAGCGGGTCAGGGCTGCGGGGGCCAGTCCCTGTGAGCGGGTGAGGTCTGCGGGGGGCCAGTACCTGTGAGCGGGTCAGGACTGCGGGGGGCAAATCGCAGTGAGCGGGTCAGGGCTTCCGGGGGCAGTGTCGCAGTGAGCGGGTCAGGGCTGCGGGGGGCAAGTCGCAGTGAGCGGGTCAGGGCTGCGGGGGGCAGTGTTGCAGTGAGCGGGTCAGGGCTGCGGGGGGGCAAGTCGCAGTGAGCGGGTCAGGTCTGCGGGGGGCAAGTCGCAGTGAGCGGGTCAGGACTGCAGGGGGCAAGTCGCACTGAGCGGGTCAGGGCAGCGGGGGCTAGTCCCTCTGAGCGGCTCTGGCTGCGGGGGCCAGACCCTCTGAGCGGGTCAGGGCTGCGGGGGCCAGTCCCTCTGAGCGGGTCAGGGCGGAGGAAGCCAGTCCCTCTGAGCGGGTCAGGGCTGCGGGGGCCAGTCCCTGTGAGCGGGTGAGGTCTGCGGGGGGCCAGTCCCTGTGAGCCGGTCAGGACTGCGGGGGGCAAATCGCAGTGAGCGGGTCAGGGCTTCCGGGGGCAGTGTCGCAGTGAGCGGGTCAGGGCTGCGGGGGGCAAGTCGCAGTGAGCGGGTCAGGGCTGCGGGGGGCAGTGTTGCAGTGAGCGGGTCAGGGCTGTGGGGGGCAAGTCGCAGTGAGCGGGTCAGGTCTGCGGGGGGCAAGTCGCAGTGAGCGGGTCAGGACTGCAGGGGGCAAGTCGCACTGAGCGGGTCAGGGCAGCGGGGGCTCGACCCTCTGAGCGGCTCTGGCTGCGGGGGCCAGTCCCTCTGAGTGGGTCAGGGCTGCGGGGGCCAGTCCCTCTGAGCGGGTCAGGGCGGAGGAAGCCAGTCCCTCTGAGCGGGTCAGGGCTGCGGGGGCCAGTCCCTGTGAGCGGGTGAGGTCTGCGGGGGGCCAGTCCCTGTGAGCCGGTCAGGACTGCGGGGGGCAAATCGCAGTGAGCGGGTCAGGGCTTCCGGGGGCAGTGTCGCAGTGAGCGGGTCAGGGCTGCGGGGGGCAAGTCGCAGTGAGCGGGTCAGGGCTGCGGGGGGCAGTGTTGCAGTGAGCGGGTCAGGGCTGCGGGGGGCAAGTCGCAGTGAGCGGGTCAGGTCTGCGGGGGGCAAGTCGCAGTGAGCGGGTCAGGACTGCAGGGGGCAAGTCGCACTGAGCGGGTCAGGGCAGCGGGGGCTCGTCCCTCTGAGCGGCTCTGGCTGCGGGGGCCAGTCCCTCTGAGTGGGTCAGGGCTGCGGGGGCCAGTCCCTCTGAGCGGGTCAGGGCGGAGGAAGCCAGTCCCTCTGAGCGGGTCAGGGCTGTGGGGGCCAGTCCGTCTGAGCAGGAGACAGTGAATCCTATCCAAGTGAGACAGTGAATCCATTTCCATCAGTCACCGCACCCTATTCCACAGTCACGGCATCACATTTCCCTCAGTCACTGCGTCCCATTTCACTGAGACAGTGAATCTCATTGAACTGAGACGATGCATCCCATGACCCTCAGTCACTGCAACTCATTTTCCTCAGCCACTGCATCCCATTTCACTCAGCCACTGCATCCCATTTCACTCAGCCACTGTATCCCATTTCACTCAGCCACTGCATCCCATTTCACTCAGCCACTTCATCATATTCACTCAGTCATTGCATCCCATTTCCTTCAGTCACTGCATCCCATGACCCTCGCTCACTGCATCCCATGACCCTCACTCACTGCTTCCCATTTCACTCAGTCACTGCTTCCCATTTCACTCAGTCTCAGCACCCCATTTCACTCAGTCACTCCATGTCCCTTCCTCAGTCACAGCATCGCATTTCACTCAGTCACTGCATCACATTACCCTCAGTCACTGCATCTCATTTCCCTCAGTGACTGCATCACATTTCACTCAGTCACTGCATCCCATTTCACTCAGTCACTGCCTCCCACTTCACTCAGTCACTGCCTCCCACTTCACTCAGTCACTGCCTCCCACTTCACTCAGTCACTCCCTCTCATTTCACTCAGTCACTACCTCCCATTTCAGTCAGTCACTGCATCTCCTTTCCCTCAGTCACTGCATCACATTTCACTCAGTCTGAGCACCCCATCTCATTCAGTCAGTGCATCCCATTTCCCAGAGTCACTGCCTCCCATTTCCCTCAGTCACTGCTTCCCATTTCCCTCAGTCACTGCTTCCCATTTCCCTCAGTCACTGCCTCCCATTTCCCTCAGTCACTGCCTCCCATTTCCCTCAGTCACTGCCTCCCATTTCACTCAGTCACTGCCTCCAATTTCACTCAGTCACTGCATCCCTTTTCACGCAGTCACTGCATCCCATTTAACTGAGACAGTGAATCTCATTGAACTGAGACAGTGCATCCCATTACCCTCAGTCAGAGCAATCCATTTCCCTCAGTAACGGCACCTCCTGTCCCTCAGTCACTGCCTCCCATTTCCCTCAGTCACTGCGTCCCATTTCACTCAGTCACTGCATCCCATTTCACTCAGTCACTGCATCCCATTTCACTCAGGCACTGCACCACATTACCCTCAGTCACTGCATCCCTTTTCACTCAGTCACTGCATCCCTTTTCACTCAGTGATTGCATCCCATTACACTCAGTCACTGCATCCCATTTCCCTCAGTCACTGCCTCCCGTTTCCCACAGTCACAGCAAACGTTTCCCACAGTCACTGCAACCCATTTCCCACAGTCACTGCATCCCATTTCACTCAGTCATAGCATCCCATTTCTCTCAGTCACAGCATCCCATTACCCTCAGTAACAGCATTCCATTTCCCACAGTCACTGCATCTCCTTTCCCTCAGTCACTGCATCGCATTTCACTCAGGCACTGCATCACATTTCACACAGGCACTGCATCTCATTTCCCTCAGTCACTGCATCTCCTTTCCCTCAGTCACTGCGTCCCATTACCCTCAGTCACTGCATCCCATTTCACTCAGTCACTGCATCCCATTTCACTCAGTCACTGCATCCCATTTCACTCAGTCACTGCATCCCTTTTCAGTCAGTCACTGCATCCCTTTTCACTCAGTCACTGCATCCCATTTCACTCAGACACTGCCTCCCTTTTCCCACAGTCACTGCAAACTTTTCTCACAGTCACTGCAACCCATTTCCCACAGTCACTGCATCTCCTTTCCCACAGTCACTGCATCTCATTTCCCACAGTCATGGCATCTCCTGTCCCTCAGTCACGGCACCTCCTGTCCCTCAGTCACGGCACCACCTGTCCCTCAGTCACGGCACCACCTGTCCCTCAGTCACTGCATCTCATTTCCCTCTGTCACTGCATCTCATTTCCCTCTGTCACTGCATCTCATTTCCCTCAGTCACTGCATCTCATTTCGTTCAGTCACTGCATCTCAATTCCCTCAGTCACTGCATCCCATTTCCATCAGTCAATGCATCCCATTATCCCTCAGGCACTGCAGCCCATTTCACTCAGGCACTGCAGCCCATTTCACTCAGGCACTGCATCCCATTTCACTCTGGCACTGCATCCCATTTCACTCTGGCACTGCATCCCATTTCCCTCAGTCACTGCAATCCATTTCCCACGGTCACTGCATCTCCTTTCTCTCAGTCACTGCATCTACTTTCCCTCAGTCATGGCACCTCATTTCATTCATTCACGGCACCTTCTGTCCCTCATTCACTGCATCTCATTTCCCTCTGTCACTGCAACTCATTTCGATCAGCCACTGCATCCCATTTCAATCAGTCACTACATAACATTTCACTCAGTCACTGCATCCCATTTAACGGAGACAGTGAATCCTGTTCAACTGAGACAGTAAATCAATTTCCATCAGTCACCACACCCTACTCCCCACAGTCCCGGCACCCCATCTCACTCAGTCAGTGCATCCCATTTCCCATAGTCACTGCATGTCCTTTCCTTTGTCACTGCATCGCATTACCCTCAGTCCCCACCCCTTGTTCCCCACAGTCACGGCATCCCATTTCCCTCAGTCACTGCATCCCATTTCCCTCAGTCACTGCATCACATTTCCCTCAGCCACTGCATCCCATTTCACTCAGTGACTGCATCACAGTTCACTCAGTGACTGCATCACAGTTCACCCAGTGACTGCATCACAGTACACTCAGTGAGTGATTCATATTTCACTCAGTGACGGAATCACATTTCACTCAGTGACTGAATCACATGTCACTGAGTCACTGCATCCCATTTCACACAGTCACTGCATCCCATTTCCCATCGTCACAGCATCTCCTTTCCCACAGTCTCTGCATCTCATTTCAATCAGTGATTGCATCCTCCTTCCTAAAAATAGTGCATCCCATTTCGCTCAGTCACTGCATCTCATTTCACTCGGTCACTGCATCCCATTTCCCTCAGTCTCTGCATCCCATTTCCCTCAGTCACTGCATCCCACGTCCCACAGTCACTGCATCCCACGTCCCACAGTCACTGCATCCCATTCCACTCAGTCACTGCATCCGATTTCACTCAGTCAGTGCGTCACATTTCACTCAGGCACTATATCCCATTTCCCTAAGTCACTGCACCCCAAGCCCGCACGGGCACTGCATCCCTATTAACTCAGTCACTCCTTCCCAGTACCTCAGTCACTGCATCGCATTTCACTCAGTCACTACATCCCATCACCCTCAGTCGCAGCATCCCATTTCCCACAGACACTGCATTTCCTTTCCCTAAGTCAGTGCATCCCATTTCACTCACAGCTTCACTTTACACTCAGTCAGAGCATCCCATTTCCATCCGTCACCGCGTCCCATTTCCTCAGTCACTGCTTCTCCTTTCCACAGTCACGGCAATCCCATTTCACTCAGTCACTGCATCCCATTTCAATCAGTCACTGCATCTCCTTTCCATCAGTCACTGCGTCCCATTTCACTCAGTCACTGCGTCCCATTTCACTCAGTCACTGCGTCCCATTTCACTCAGTCACTGCGTCCCAATTCCCAGTCACTGCATCCCATTTCCCTCAGTCACTGCATCACATTCCCCTCAGTCACTGCATCCCATTGTCCTCAATCACTGCATCCCATTTCACTCAGTCACTGCATCCCATTGTCCTCAGTCACTGCATCCCATTGTCCTCATTCGCTGCATCCCATTTCACTCAGTCACTGCATCCCATTACGCTCAGTCACTGCATCACATTTCAATCAGTCACTGCATCCCATTTCACTCAGTCACTGCATCCCATTACCCTCAGTCACTGCATCCCATTACCCTCAGTCACTGCATCCCATTACCCTCAGTCACTGCATCCCATTACCTTCAGTCGCAGGATCCCATTTCCAACAGACACTGCATACCATTTCCTTCAGTCACTGCATCCCATTTCCCTCAGTCACTGCATCCCACGTCCCTCAGTCACTGCATCCCACGTCCCTCAGTCACTGCATCCCACGTCCCTCAGTCGCTGCATCCCATTTCACTCAGTCACTGCATCCCATTTCCCTCAGTCAGTGCATCCCATGTCCCTCAGTCACTGCATCCCATGTCCCACAGTCACTGCATGTCATTTCACTCAATCACTGCATCCCATTTCACTCAGTCAGTGCGTCCCTTTTCGGTCAGGCACTGTCTCGCATTTCCCTCAGTCACTGCACCCCAAGCCCGCTCGGGCACTGATTCCCTATTAACTCAGTCACTCCTTCCCAGTACCTCTGTCACTGCATCCCATGTCCCTCCGTCACTGCATCCCATGTCCCTCAGTCACTGCATCCCATGTCCCTCAGTCACTGCATCCCATGTCCCTCAGTCACTGCATCCCATTCCACTCAGCCACTGCATCACAGTTCACTCAGTGACTGAATCACAGTTCACTCAGTCACTGAATCCCATTGTCCTCAGTCACTGCATCCCATTTCCATCAGTCAGTGCATCCCATTTCCCACAGTCACTGCATCTCCGTTCCTCAATCACTGCATGTCATTTCACTCAGTCTCTGCAGCCCATTTCACCTCAGTCACTGCATCCCATTACCATCAGTCACTGCATCCCAGTACGCTCAGTCACTGCATCCCAGTACGCTCAGTCACAGCATCCCATTTCCCTCAGTCATTGCATCCCATTTCCGACAGTCATTGCATCTCCTATCCCTCATTCACTGCATTCCATTAACCACAGTCACTGCATCGCGTTACCCTCAGTCACTGCATCACATTACCCTCAGCCAGAGCATCCAATTTCCCACATTCACTGCATCTCCTTTCCCTCAGTCAATGCTTCACATTCCACTGAGTCACTGCATCCCATTCCACAGTGTCACAGCATCCCATTTCACTCAGTGACTGCAACCCATTACCCTCAGTCACTGCATCCCATTTCACTCAGTCACTGCATCCCATTAACTTCAGTCGCAGGATCCCATTTCAAACAGACACTGCATCCCATTTCCATCATTCTTGGCATCTCATTTCCCTCAGTCACTGCAGCCCATTTCCCTCAGTCACTGCAGCCCATTTCCCTCAGTCACTGCAGCCCATTTCCCTCAGTCACTGCATCGCATTTCACTCAGTCACTGCATCGCATTTCACTCAGTCACTGCATCACATTTCACTCAGTCACTGCATCACATTTCACTCAGTCACTGCATCCCATGTCCCACATTCACTGCATCCCATTTCCATCAGCCACTGTTTCCCCTATCTCTCAGACGCTGTATTCAATTTCCCACACTCACTGCATGCATTCCCCTCAGTCACTGCATCCCATGTCCCTCAGTCACTGCATCCCATTTCACTCAGTCACTGCATCTCATTTCACTCAGTCACTGCATCTCATTTCACTCAGTCACTGCGTCTCATTTCACTCAGTCACTGCGTCTCATTTCACTCAGCCACTGCATCACAGTTCACTCAGTGACTGAATCATAGTTCACTCAGTCACTGCATCCCATTTCCCTCAGACACTGCATCCCATTTCCCTCAGACACTGCATCTGATTTCCATCAGTCACTGCATCCCATTTCCCTCAGTCATTGCATCCCATTTCCCACAGTCATTGCATCTCCTATCCCTCATTCACTGCATTCCATTAACCACAGTCACTGCATCGCGTTACCCTCAGTCACTGCATCACATTACCCTCAGCCAGAGCATCCCATTTCCCACATTCACTGCATCTCCTTTCCCTCAGTCAATGCTTCACATTCCACTGAGTCACTGCATCCCATTCCACAGTGTCACAGCATCCCATTTCACTCAGTGACTGCAACCCATTACCCTCAGTCACTGCATCCCATTTCACTCAGTCACTGCATCCCATTAACTTCAGTCGCAGGATCCCATTTCAAACAGACACTGCATCCCATTTCCATCAGTCACTGCATCCCATTTCCCTCAGTCATTGCATCCCATTTCCCACAGTCATTGCATCCCATTTCCCACAGTCATTGCATCCCATTTCCCACAGTCATTGCATCTCCTATCCCTCATTCACTGCATTCCATTAACCACAGTCACTGCATCGCGTTACCCTCAGTCACTGCATCACATTACCCTCAGCCAGAGCATCCCATTTCCCACATTCACTGCATCTCCTTTCCCTCAGTCAATGCTTCACATTCCACAGTGTCACAGCATCCCATTTCACTCAGTGACTGCAACCCATTACACTCAGTCACTGCATCCCATTTCACTCAGTCACTGCATCCCATTTCACTCAGTCACTGCATCCCATTTCACTCAGTCACTGCATCCCATTTCACTCAGTCACTGCATCCCATTAACTTCAGTCGCAGGATCCCATTTCAAACAGACACTGCATCCCATTTCCCTCAGTCACTGCATCCCATTTCCCTCAGTCACTGCATCCCATTTCCATCAGTCACTGCATCCCATTTCCATCAGTCTTGGCATCTCATTTCCCTCAGTCACTGCATCCCATTTCCCTCAGTCACTGCAGCCCGTTTCCCTCAGTCACTGCATCGCATTTCACTCAGTCACTGCATCCCATGTCCCACATTCACTGCATCCAATTTCCATCAGCCACTGTTTCCCCTATCTCTCAGACGCTGTATTCAATTTCCCACACTCACTGCATGCATTCCCCTCAGTCACTGCATCCCATGTCCCTCAGTCACTGCATCCCATTTCCCTCAGTCACTGCATCCCATGTCCCTCAGTCACTGCATCCCATTGTCCTCAGTCACTGCATCCCATTTCACTCAGTCACTGCATCCCTTTTCAGTCAGTCACTGCATCCCTTTTCACTCAGTCACTGCATCCCTTTTCACTCAGACACTGCCTCCCGTTTCCCACAGTCACAGCAAACGTTTCCCACAGTCACTGCAACCCATTTCCCACAGTCACAGCAAACGTTTCCCACAGTCACTGCAACCCATTTCCCTCAGTCACTGCAGCCCGTTTCCCTCAGTCACTGCATCGCATTTCACTCAGTCACTGCATCCCATGTCCCACATTCACTGCATCCAATTTCCATCAGCCACTGTTTCCCCTATCTCTCAGACGCTGTATTCAATTTCCCACACTCACTGCATGCATTCCCCTCAGTCACTGCATCCCATGTCCCTCAGTCACTGCATCCCATTTCCCTCAGTCACTGCATCCCATGTCCCTCAGTCACTGCATCCCATTGTCCTCAGTCACTGCATCCCATTTCACTCAGTCACTGCATCCCTTTTCAGTCAGTCACTGCATCCCTTTTCACTCAGTCACTGCATCCCTTTTCACTCAGACACTGCCTCCCGTTTCCCACAGTCACAGCAAACGTTTCCCACAGTCACTGCAACCCATTTCCCACAGTCACTGCATCCCATTTCACTCAGTCACAGCATCCCATTTCTCTCAGTCACAGCATCCCATTACCCTCAGTAACAGCATTCCATTTCCCACAGTCACTGCATCTCCTTTCCCTCAGTCACTGCATCGCATTTCACTCAATCACTGCAACCTTTTCGTACAGTCACTGCATCCCATTTCCCACAGTCACTGCATCCCATTTCACTCAGGCACTGCATCCCATTTCACACAGGCACTGCATCTCATTTCCCTCAGTCACTGCATCTCCTTTCCCGCAGTCACTGCATCTCATTTCCCTCAGTCACTGCATCCCATTTCACTCAGTCACTGCATCCCATTTCACTCAGTCACTGCATCCCTTTTCAGTCAGTCACTGCATCCCTTTTCACTCAGTCACTGCATCCCATTTCACTCAGACACTGCCTCCCTTTTCCCACAGTCACTGCAAACTTTTCTCACAGACACTGCAACCCATTTCCCACAGTCACTGCATCGCATTTCACTCAGTCACTGCATCCCATGTCCCACATTCACTGCATCCAATTTCCATCAGCCACTGTTTCCCCTATCTCTCAGACGCTGTATTCAATTTCCCACACTCACTGCATGCATTCCCCTCAGTCACTGCATCCCATGTCCCTCAGTCACTGCATCCCATTTCCCTCAGTCACTGCATCCCATGTCCCTCAGTCACTGCATCCCATTGTCCTCAGTCACTGCATCCCATTTCACTCAGTCACTGCATCCCATTTCACTCAGTCACTGCAACACATTTCACTCACTGACTGCATCCCATTTCCGTCAGTCACTGCATCCCATTTCCGTCAGTCACTGCATCCCATTTCCCTCAGTCACTGCATCGCATTTCACTCAGTCACTGCATCGCATTTCACTCAGTCACTGCATCCCCGTTCACTCAGTGACTGCTACACATTTCACTCAGTGACTTCAACACATTTCACTCAGTGACTGCAACACATTTCACTCAGTGACTGCAACACATTTCACTCACTGACTGCATCCCATTTCCCTCAGTCACTGCATCTCATTTCACTCAGTCACTGCATCACATTTCACTCAGTCACTGCATCACATTTCACTCAATCACTGCATCCCATGTCTCACACTCACTGCGTTCCATTCCCCTCAGTCACTGCATCCCATTACCCTGAGTCACAGTATGCCATTTCCCACAGTCACTGCATCTCCTTTCCCTCTGTCACTGCACCCCACGTCCCTCAGTCACTGCATCCCATGTCCCTCAGTCACTGCATCCCATGTCCCTCAGTCACTCCTACCCAGTACCTCAGTCACTCCTACCCAGTACCTCAGTCACTGCACCGCATTTCCCTCAGTTACTGCGTCACATTTCCATCAGACACTGCATCCCATTTCCCTCAGTCACTGCATCCCATGTCCCTCAGACACTGCATCTCATTTCACTCATTCACTGCATCCCATTTCACGCAGTCACTGCATCCCATTCCACTCAGTCACTGCATCCGATTTCACTCAGTCAGTGCGTCACATTTCACTCAGGCACTGTATCCCATTTCCCTAAGTCACTGCACCCCAAGCCCGCACGGGCACTGCCTCACTATTAACTCAGTCACTCCTTCCCAGTACCTCAGTCACTGCATCGCATTTCACTCAGTCACTGCATCCCATTTCACTCAGTCACTGCATCCATTTCCGTCAGTCACTGCATCCCATCACCCTCAGTCGCAGCATCCCATTTCCCACAGACACTGCATTTCCTTTCCCTAAGTCAGTGCATCCCATTTCCACCAGTCACTGCATCCCATTTCACACAGCCACTGCATCCCATTTCACACAGCCACTGCATCCCATTTCACTCAATGCTTCACTTTACACTCAGTCAGAGCATCCCATTTCCATCCGTCACCGCGTCCCATTTCCTCAGTCACTGCATCTCCTTTCCACAGTCACGGCAATCCCATTTCACTCAGTCACTGCATCCCATTTCAATCAGTCACTGCATCTCCTTTCCATCAGTCACTGCGTCCCAATTCCCAGTCACTGCGTCCCATTTCCCTCAGTCAGTGCATCACATTTCCCTCAGTCAGTGCATCACATTTCCCTCAGTCACTGCATCCCATTCCCCTCAGTCACTGCATCCCATTGTCCTCAGTCACTGCATCCCATTGTCCTCAGTCACTGCATCCCATTCCCCTCCGTCACTGCATCCCATTCCCCTCCGTCACTGCATCCCATTCCCCTCCGTCACTGCATCCCATTGTCCTCCGTCACTGCATCCCATTGTCCTCCGTCACTGCATCCCATTGTCCTCCGTCACTGCATCCCATTGTCCTCCGTCACTGCATCCCATTGTCCTCCGTCACTGCATCCCATTGCCCTCAGTCACTGCATCCCATTGCCCTCAGTCACTGCATCCCATTGTCCTCAGTCACTGCATCCCATTGTCCTCATTCACTGCATCCCATTTCACTCAGTCACTGCATCCCATTACCCTCAGTTACTGCATCCCATTTCCCTCAGTCACTGCATCCCATGTCCCTCAGTCACTGCATCCCACGTCCCTCATTCACTGCATCCCACGGCCCTCAGTCACTGCATCCCACGTCCCTCAGTCACTGCATCCCATTTCACTCAGTCACTGCATCCCATTTCCCTCAGTCAGTGCATCCCATGTCCCTCAGTCACTGCATCCCATGTCCCACAGTCACTGCATGTCAATTCACTCAGTCAGTGCGTCCCTTTTCGGTCAGGCACTGTCTCCCATTTCCCTCAGTCACTGCACCCCAAGCCCGCTCGGGCACTGATTCCCTATTAACTCAGTCACTCCTTCCCAGTACCTCTGTCACTGCATCCCATGTGCCTCAGTCAGTGCATCCCATATCCCTCAGTCAGTGCATCCCATGTCCGTCAGTCACTGCATCCCATTTCCGTCAGTCACCGCATCCCATTTCCCTCAGTCACTGCATACCATTTCCATCAGTCACTGCATCCCAGTTCACTCAGTCTTGGCATCTCATTTCCCTCAGTCACTGCATCCCATTTCCCTCAGTCACGGCATCCCATTTCACTCAGTCACTGCATCACATTTCACTCAGTCACTGCATCACATTTCACTCAGTCACTGCATCACATTTCACTCAGTCACTGCATCACATTTCACTCAGTCACTGCATCACATTTCACTCAGTCACTGCATCCCATGTCCCACATTCAGTGCATCCCATTTCCATCAGTCACTGTTTCCCGTATCTCTCAGACGCTGTATTCAATTTCCCACACTCACTGCATCCCATTCCCCTCAGTCACTGCATCCCATTACCCTGAGTCACAGTATGCCATTTCCCACAGTCACTGCATCCCATGTCCCTCAGTCACTGCATCCCATGTCCCTCAGTCACTGCATCCCATGTCACTCAGTCACTGCATCCCATTGTCCTCAATCACTGCATCCCATTGCCCTCAGTCACTGCATCCCATTGCCCTCAGTCACTGCATCCCATTGTCCTCAGTCGCTGCATCCCATTGTCCTCAGTCGCTGCATCCCATTGTCCTCAGTCGCTGCATCCCATTGTCCTCAGTCACTGCATCCCATTGCCCTCAGTCACTGCATCCCATTGCCCTCAGTCACTGCATCCCATTGTCCTCAGTCACTGCATCCCATTGTCCACCCTAAGGAAGACAAACCCACGTCACATATCTAGTGACTTAAAACATACTCTATTGTTGCCCAAGGTGGAGAGCTGGATGAACACAGCAGGTCAAGCAGCATCAGAGAAGCAAGAAAGCTGATGTTTCGGAACGAGACCCGACTTCAGAAAATTGGCGCTGGAGAATCTGAGACAACAAGGTGTAGAGCCGGATGATACTGCTTGGCCTGCTGTGTTCATCCAGCTTTACACCTTCTTATCTCAGATTCTCCAGCATCTGCAGTTCCTCCTACCTCTATTGTTGCCCTTTCACTTTCCTGAACTAATATGAGCCAGTAGTTTTGTTTAGGCTCGTGTAATCTTACGCTTATTGGCCTGTACAAAATCCTGAATTAATTTTGATCGACTGACGGGAGGAGAGATGAATTTTTTAGAAATTTTTGTTTTCTACCAATTTGCAGAGGGCATCGTGGGCGATTGAAGGACAGTGTTATTATCCTCCAGGTCTGCGGACTGCATCGTTACCAACTTGCCCATTTGCATATACATATAATATTCATTATGTACCAAAAAAACATAATAAACCAAATTGCTCAGATAATAATCCAGAGATTATTACCATTCTGGTTCTGCTTTCTCACCTCAGCACCTCGGTGCTCATAATCCCTCAGGAGAACCTCTTTCCTCTTTCTTCCATATCAATGGTACCTGTGTGGACCACGATAGCTGGATTTCTACTCCTCCCACTTCAAGTTCCTTTGTAGCCGAGATGGAATCTCCTGAACCTGGGCACCAGACAGGCAACACTACTTTCGAGACTCTCGATCCTCATCACAACGAACAGTGTTCATTCCCCTAACTATACTACCTCTGATTATAACTACATTTCACTTTTTATTCCCTCTTCAATGTCCCCCTGTACCACAGTGCTACAGTCAGTTTACTCATCTTCCCTATACCCTGCACTCTCATCCACACAGGAAGAAAGAATCTCAAACCTGTTAGATAAGATCAAAGGCCAAGGTTCCTTCTGCACTACATCCTGAAACCTTCCACCTGCCCTGTTCTTTGTCATTGGCCACTGACCAAGTTTCAGCTAGTTAATCTAAGGTGTGTGACTGCCTCCTGAAGCACAGCATTCCCCAGTAACTGTCCCCCACATGATTTGTTGATTGGTAAAAACTGAGATTCCAGTTCATCAAACCTAAGCTGGAGTATGGGGCCTGACCACTCGCCCGTCATGTAGGTACAAATCATCATCTGGCCTGGCATCTCCATTTCAATTACTTCGCTCTTAATTTGATTTGAAAACATTCTGGTCTTTTAGTTTGTAGCCTGTAAATATTTCTCCGATTTACTTTCAATCTGAAAGCTACCGATAATAGATTCTTAAACCAGGAGCGATCACCAACCAATGAACCTGGTTCACCCTCTCGGTCCCTGATTCTGGCTTCAATTCACACTGTCTCAAAAAAAATGCTTACGAACTATCAGGCAAAAAAAGCAAGCAAATGGCACCTCTTACCCTCTGCACTGACTTACCGGATTGCCACCAAGTTCCCCAAAATATATATTCACTAGGTGCATTTCACTCGAGATGTGATCTCTCCTTCCAGAACGTGCCAAGTATACTGATCCATAGCAATATACTACCTTCAAAACCTCAGCTCTTAGCTTATTACTTTTGAGTACATTCTCAATGCTTTCTCCAAGTCCAAACACAACACATTTACTGGTTTTCCTCTATTAATTCTCCTCCCAAAACTTCCTCCAAAAACCCAAACAAATTAGCCAGACATAATTTCTCTTTCATCAGGCTATGGTGATTCTGTTTGATTAGATTCTGATTTTCCAAATGTTCTGCTACTATTTTCTTCATAGTTGATTGCCACATATTTCCAACAATAGATGTTAGGCTGGTTCGGTTGTAGTTATCTTCTTTTTGCCTCTCTCCTTTTTAAACAGGGATGTCACATCAGCAGTTTTCCAGCCCTCAGATGCTTCTCTGGAATCTAAACCTTTTTGGGAAATTACAGTCAAAGCAGACACCGACTCTGAAGCTCATTGTTTAGAATCTTAGAAAGTAAACCATCACGGCAAAGAGTCCAATCTGCTTTCACTCCATTAGATTGTCTACTGCTACTTTTCTCATGGTAGTGATGGTGTGGTAGTGATGTGTTTAATTCCTCCCTGTGTTCTTTAGTAATAAGGGGATCCTTGAAGTATCTTCCACTGTAAAGACTACCCTTTTCTCATTATCACTGATAATGGGAACTGCAGATGCTGGAGAATCCAAGATAACAAAGTGTGAAGCTGGATGAACACAGCAGGCCAAGCAGCATCTCAGGAGCACAAAAGCTGACGTTTCAGGCCTCGACCCTTTTCTCATTATCATTGTTTCTTGATTTAAAAATTAACCTGGCCGTTACAGCCTAGCATATGATTAATGGCATTACCTCTAAAACCTTCTTGGCTAAAGTGTTCAATAAATTGCTGCAACCTGAAAGAAGTAATTCTTCCCTGAATTAATGGGCAACCAATTTGAAAATGTGGCCTCTGGTCGTAAAATCTTTCACAAATGGGAGTAATCTCTACGGATATACACTATCAAGCCTCTTAAGAATCTTAAATGGCGAAAACATAAGATTGTTTTCAATCTTAAAAACGCCAATGAACGTAGTCCCTGCCTGCCCAACTTTCCTAAGCATAGCAATCCCCTCCGCCATTTCCGAAATCAACCCAGTCAACATGAGGTGTACGGCCTCCGCAGCATTCGCTCTGTGGCTGTACATGACTTGTCAGTTACCATCTTGCTGCTACAACTCTACTTCTATTAACGATGCAGTCCTCTGTCCATCCGAACATACTACCGTTGAACACACGGGCTCTTTTCCTTCGAGACACCTTACGAGCTGTACCTTATCAAATGCTTTGTTGAAATCTCAATGTACGACATCAACTGGTGGTCCTTCATCAGTAATGTTTGTTTCCTTCTCAAAGCACTGTAGCAAGTTTGTCAAGTATTATTTCCCCGTTATGAAAGGATGTTCACTCTGTAGGATGTTATAGCACACTCAGTACCCTGTTATTTCATCTTTCATTGCCGGCATGAACATCTACCCAGGTTGACCTAAATTGGCAATACTTGCTTACTATTTTGTCCAAGTATCTTTGTAATAATGGTGTTATGTTCACCATCTTTCAATCCTCTGCGAATTTTCCACAATCTAAGGATTCTTGGAACATTATCATCAGTGCCTCCATTGTATCTGTCGCTGCGCTGTTCAACATGAGAGGATACAACTCATCACACACCTTGGATATTTTCTCTACTGATTGGAGTCATGTTTGGAATTCTGTGCAGTGACATTCACTTTTAACAGTTTGCTAAATACTACCAGGAACAGAAATTGTCATCCAGCTGCAACTAAACTAAAGCTTTCAGCACAGAAGGAAGTGTTTCAATTCATTATGAACCCAATAACTCCTGAAAAGGGCAATACAATTTGCCTCAGTCCATAAATGTTCTTCCTCCAACATCCTGAGATGCATCATCTGTATTTCTTCAAATTTACTACAGATTCTGTTTCAATCATCCTTTCAGCAATACGCATGACAACAATTCGGCATTTTTAGTCCCCCTGTAGCCTCCGTTGCACATGTGCATTGTTAGATGATTATTTATTTGCGTGCCTGCTTTTTTGCTCGAATGGATAAAGGTAAATTTCTGTTCTTTTGTCATCAGAGCTATTGCCTCCTCACTCTCATCTTCCTTGTTTTATCCTGTGCTGGAATATTTAATTTGTTGACATATCTGAAATATGTTGTTGAATGGATCGGGTTTTGTAACATTGCATTCCCCATAGACCACCTACCGATGCTGTTGCTTGTTCTCACAGTTATTATCTTGCAGAGTGGAAAATGTAGTTTGAAAGCAATGGAACATTATCGATGAAGAAGTTGATGCATAAATTGCTGCGATCTTCCAAACTACAAACTCACCTTCAATTCTTTCTCGGTCAGAGCATTATGCCGGCGCAAATGAATCGTGTTCTCAATGGGACTTCCAAAACCATGGAATTGAATTTTCATGTTGATTTCTTCTTCCCTCTTCAGAAATGCAAAGTAGTATCGTGATGAAGCTTCCAAGGCGATGATTGTGTCCTTCAATGAACGGAAAAGTGACTTTTAGATTCACGGAAATATTTCACTACTTCTATAGACATGAAAGGCAAACATTCTCCCTGCATATGACCCAGTCTCATTTTATCGTATCTTTCTGATTTTACATGCCACGGGATAATCATTGCAGTGTAACAGAAATGTTGATCATGGAAATTTATCACTGTTTTCATAAATAATGGCAAATTTTCAACATCTTGCAATTGTATGAAGGCTCAGTCTCATCACACCTCGCCTGCTGCACAAAGACATTCTTACACTGCTTTCAATGTTAGGGCTGAAACAAAACACAATCATGACACAAATGCATCAACACACCACTTTCAACAGGATCTGATATCCTTGCCAGGCACTGGAGGGGTTGCGGAGACTGGTGAGTGGATAAAGTCATTCCTCTGTTCAAGCAGGAAAACAGGGACTTTCCAGGAAACTACAGACTGGTGAGTGTCTCATGTCTCAAAAGTATGGGCTAATAAGGGACAGCCAGCATGGTATTATGCAAGGCAGGTTATGTCTTACCAAGTCAGTTGAAGTTTTCACGGAGGTGACAAGGGTGATCAATTCGGATCGAACAGTTGATAACATATACATGGATTTTACGAAGGTTTTCAATAAGGTCCCTCATGGTATGCTCATCCAGAAGATTAAGATCCATGAGATCCATGGTGACTTGGCCTGCCCATATAAGGCAGACGGTAGCGGTGGAAGGCTGACAAAGATAACACAGTATAGGGCTGGAGGAACACAGCAGGCCAGGCAGCATCAACAATGTCAGCTTTCCTGTTCCTCTGATGCTGCCTGACCTGCTGCGTTCCTCCAGCTCCACACTTGGTTAACTCTGATTCCAGCATCTGCAGTTCTTGCTGTCTCAGTGGTGGAAAGCTGTTTTTCTGGCTGCAGCTCAGTGACGAGTGGTGTTCCGCATCGATGTGATTTCTGCTGTTTGTGATATGTGTAAATGACTTGGTTGCAAATGCAGATGGGGGATCACTAAGTTTGCAGATGATATAAGGACCAGTGGACTTGTGGACAGCATGGAAGGTTGACAAAGGACACAGCAAGATACAGACCAATTGCAAACACGAGCGGAGAAATGGCCGATGGAATTTAATCTGGGCAGGCATGAGGTGTTGCATTTTAGGAGACCAAGTGTTAAGGAAAGGGATACACAGTTAATGGCAGGACCCCAAACAGCAGTGATGTCCAGAGGGATCTTGGGGTCCTAGACCATAACTCCCTGACAGTAGCCACACAAGTAGATAGGGTGGTCAAGAAGGCATATCGCATGCTTGCCTTTATTCATAGGGGAACTCAGTGCAAGAGTCAGGATGTCACATTGCAGCTTTACAAGACTTTGGTGAGACCACACAGAGTATTGCATTCAATTCTGGCCACCACATTACACTAAGGACGTGCAGGCTTTGGACAGGGTGCAGAAGAGATTTACCAGCATGCTGACTGGAATAGAGGGTATGAACGAGAGGGAGAAGCTGGAAAAACTCTTCATTTTCTCTGGAGCAGTAGAAGCTGAGGGCAGGCTTGATAGAAGTCTATAAAATTAGGAGATACATAAATACAGCTAACGGTCAGAAAATTTCTCCCCCGGAGTTGAAGTGTCCACTATTAGGGGGCATGCATTTAAGCTGAGAGGGGGGAAGTTCAAAAGAGATGTGAGGGGCAAATATTTCACACTGAGCATGTTAAAAGTGTGGAATACAGTGCCCGGGGTGGTAGTGGATGCAGATACGATGAAAGCATTTAAAAGGGACTTATAGTTAAGTGCGCGAATAGGTAAGGAATGGAGGACTATGGATCAAGGACAGGCAGAAGGGATTATTTCATTTGTTGTCATGTTTGGCCCAACATGGTGGGCCAAAGGGCACATTCCTGTTGCTGTCGTGTTCCAAGTTTTATGCTCACTTGTATCATGATTACAAAAAGTAGGATTGGGAAGAATTTTTGAGAAGCGTTTGTGAACATTATTTCATGTAAGGACAAACGGGATAAGGATCAGGTGACACAGCACAAACAGATTTTGGAGCCCATGATGAATCATACGGACCTCACAAGCACCAATGATCAGAGGGATCTCAGGATCTTGATGTGCATGCCTGTTGATCCCCCAATGTAATGGACCAGGTCGTTGAAGTGGTTTGGAAGGCACATTGGATACTTGTCTTTATTAGACTTAATATTAAGTGATAGAGTTTCAGAATAGGCAGGGTATGTACAAAATGTTGGTTAGGCCCAACAGTGAAGTCAACGGTGAGAAAATACAGTGAGACTTGGACAACGATCAGGCTTGGCCTGATAAAGGTTAAGTTACATTTGCGCCACACAAGTGCTAAGCAGCAATCAGCTCCAACAAGAGAGAATATGACCACATCAAAAAAATTCCATGTCCTTACCCTCACATCATCCTTACATTTATTTTTTTTTTAAACGTGCAAGTGCTATCCAAGCCATGCAAGGCTATGGGCCAGGTGTTGGAAATGAGGTTAGAACAATTCAGTGCTTGTCCTTGACTGTCACAGAATCCGTGAGCTGAAGAATGTATTTCTCCTGTATTGTAGACGACTCAGGTGCTTGGTTATCCACGAAACCAAGGTTAACACTGATCTAAAACTAAACTGGGTCAGTTATACAATCAGCAGTAGCCAGGTCCATGGTACCAACCACCCTGCTGTGGGACAGGGTCAGGCAAATCCAAGTGAGCGAATGTGGTTGGAGACTCATTCGTTGGGGGCATAGATTCTGTAGCCACATTTGAATCACCAGGGCTGCGTGTTGCATCCCTGCTGCCAAGGTCAAGGGCATCTCTGATTGGGTGCCAGAAATTCTTAAGGGGGAGGGTGAGCAGCCAGAGGCCACTGTGCACGTGGGTACCAATGACATAGGCAGAAAGAGGGATGACATCCTGCGGACTGTGTACAAGGAGTTAGCAAAGAGGCTGAAAGGCAGGACCGAGAGGGTAATAATTTATGGGTTACCACGAGTGCCACATGTTAGTGAGTTAAGTCAGAGAAAGATAGGTGAGATGAAAATGCATGGTTAAGGAGCTGGCACAGGGGGCTGGATTTCCGGTTCATGGATAATTGGGACCATTTCTGAGCAAGGGGTGACCTGTGTAAGAGGGATGGGAGGCAAGACGCTGTGAGCGGGTCAGGGCTGCGGAGGCCGGTCCCTGTGAGCGGGTCAGGGCTGCGGGGGCCGGTCCCTGGGAGCGGGTCAGGGCTGCGGGGGCCGGTCCCTGGGAGCGGGTCAGGGCTGCGGGGGCAGGTCCCTGTGAGCGGGTCAGGGCTGCGGGGGCCGGTCCCTGTGAGCGGGTCAGGGCTGCGGGGGCCGGTCCCTGTGAGCGGGTCAGGGCTGCGGGGGCCGGTCCCTGTGAGCGCGACAGGGCTGCGGGGGGCAAGTCGCTGAGAGCGGGTCAGGGCTGCGGGGGGCAAGTCGCTGTGAGCGGGTAAGGCCTGCGGGGGGCAAGTCGCTGTGAGCGGGTAAGGGCTGCGGGGGGCAAGTGGCTGTGAGCGGGAGAGGGCTGCAGGGGGCAAATCCCTGTCAGCACGACAGGGCTGCAGGGGCCAGTCCCTGTGAGCGGGTCGGGCTGCGGCGGCCAGTCCCTGTGAGCGGCTCAGGGCTGCGGGGGCCAGTCCCTGTGAGCGGGACAGGGCTGCGGGGGCCAGTCCCTGTGAGCGGGACAGGGCTGCGGGGGCCTGTCCCCTGAGCGGGACATGGATGCGGGGGCCAGTCCCTGTGAGCGGGACAGGGCTGCGGGGGCCAGTCCCTGTGAGCGGGACAGGGCTGCGGGGGCCAGTCCCTGTGAGCGGGTCAGGGCCGTGGATGCCAGTCGCTGTGAGCGGGACAGGGCTGCGGGGGCCTGTCCCCTGAGCGGGACATGGATGCGGGGGCCAGTCCCTGTGAGCGGGACAGGGCTGCGGGGGCCAGTCCCTGTGAGCGGGACAGGGCTGCGGGGGCCAGTCCCTGTGAGCGGGTCAGGGCCGTGGATGCCAGTCGCTGTGAGCGGGTCAGGGCTGCGGAGGCCAGTCCCTGTGGCGGAACAGGGCTGCGGGGGCCAGTCCATGTCAGCGGGACAGGGCTGCGGGGGCCAGTCCCTGTGAGCGGGACAGGGCTGCGGGGGCCAGTCCCTGTGAGCGGGACAGGGCTGCGGGGGCCAGTCCCTGTGAGCGGGACAGGGCTGCGGGGGCCAGTCCCTGTGAGCGGGACAGGGCTGCGGGGGCCAGTCCCTGTGAGCGGGACAGGGCTGCGGGGGCCAGTCCCTGTGAGCGGGACAGGGCTGCGGGGGCCAGTCCCTGTGAGCGGGACAGGGCTGCGGGGGCCAGTCCCTGTGAGCGGGTCAGGGCCGTGGATGCCAGTCGCTGTGAGCGGGTCAGGACTGCGGAGGCCAGTCCCTGTGGCGGAACAGGGCTGCGGGGGCCAGTCCATGTCAGCGGGACAGGGCTGCGGGGGACAGTGCCTGTGAGCGGGACAGGTCTGCGGAGGCCAGTCCCTGTGATCGGGTGAGGGCTGCGGTGGCAAATAGCTGTCAGGGGGTCAGGGCTGCGGGGGCCAGTCCCTGTGAGCGGGTCAGGGCTGCGGGGGACAGTCCCTGTGAGCGGGTCAGGGCTGCGGAGGACAGTCCCTGTGAGCGGGTCAGGGCTGCGGAGGACAGTCCCTGTGAGCGGGACAGGGCTGCGGGGGCAAATCGCTGTCAGCGGGTCAGGGCTGCGGAGGCCAGTCCCTTTGAGCGGGTCAGGGCTGCGGGGGCAAATCGCTGTGAGCGGGTCAGGGGTGCGGTGGCAAATAGCTGTCAGCGGGTCAGTGGTGCGGGGGACAGTCCCTGTGAGCGGGACAGGGCTGCGGTGGCAAATAGCTGTCAGCGGGTCAGGGGTGCGGGGGACAGTCCCTGTGAGCGGGACAGGGCTTCGGTGGCAATTAGCTGTCAGCGGGTCAGGGGTGCGGGGGACAGTCCCTGCGAGCGGGTCAGGGGTGCGGGGGACAGTCCCTGTGACCGGCTCAGGGCTGCGGGGGACAGTCCCTGTGAGCGCGTCAGGGCTGCGGGGGGCAAGTCGTTGTGAGCGCGACAGGGCTGCGGGGGGCAAGTCGCTGTGAGCGGGTCAGGGCTGCGGGGGGCCAGTCCCTGTGAGCGGGTCAGGACTGCAGGGGGCCAGTCCCGGTGCGCGGGTCAGGGCTGCGGGGGCCAGTCCCTGTCAGCGGGACAGTACTGCGGAGTAAATCGCTGTGCGCGGGTCGGGACTGCAGGGGGCAAGTTGCTGTGAGCGGGTCAGGGCTGCGGGACCCAGTCCCTGTGAGCGGGACAGGGCTGCGGGACCCAGTCCCTGTCAGAGGGTCAGGGCTGCGGGACCCAGTCCCTGTCAGAGGGTCAGGGCTGCAGGGGCAAGTCGCTGTGAGCGGGTCAGGGCTTCGGGGCCCAGGCCGCTGTGAGCGGGTCAGGCCTGCGGGGCCCGGTCCCTGGAAACGGGTCAGGGCAGCGGCGGCAAGCCGCTTCGAGGGGGTTAGGGCGGTGGGGGCAGGCCGCTGCGAGCGGGTCTGGGCTGCGGGGGCAATACGCTGTGAGCGGGACAGCGCTGATGGGGCCAAGTCGCTGCGAGCGGGAGAGGGTGCCGGGGCCCAGTCCTGTGCGCGGGACAGGGCTGCGGGGCCCAGACCGCTGTGAGCGGGTCAAGGCGGCGGGGCCCAGTCCCTCCAGCGGGTGAGGAGGGCGGGGGCAGGTCGCTGCGAGCGGGTCAGGGCGGCGGGGGCCCGTCCCTGTGAGCGGGACACGGCTGCGGGGAGGCAATACCATGTGAGCGGGACAGGGCTGCGGGGCCCAGTCCGCTGTGAGCGGGACACGGCTGCGTGGGCCAGTCCCTGTGAGCGGGACACGGCTGCAGGGGGCAATACGCTGTGAGCGGGTCAGGGCTGCGGAACCCAGTCCCTGTGAGCGGGTCAGGGCGACTAGGCCCAGGCCGCTGTGAGCGGCTCACGGCTGCGGGGCCCAGTCCCTGTCAGCGGGTCAGGGCGGCGGGGGCAGGCCGCTGTGAGCGGGTCAAGGCGCAGGGGTCAGGCCGCTGTGAGCGGGACAGGGCTGCGGGGCCCAGGCCGCGGCAAGCGGGTCAGGGCAGCGGAGCCAGAGTCCCTGTGAGCGGGTCAGGGCTGCGGGGGCTAGTCCCTGTGAGCGGGTCAGGGCGGCGGGGGGCAATACGCTATTAGCGGGACAGGGCTGCGGGGGCCAGTGCCTGTGAGCGGGTCATGGCTGCGGGGGCAGGACGCTGTGAGCGGGACAGGGCCGCGGGGCCCAGTCCCTGTGAGCAGATCAGGGCTGTGGGGGCCAGTCCCTGTGAGCGGAACACGGCTGCGGGGGGCAGTACGCTGTGAGCGGGTCAGGGCTGTGGGGCCCAGGCCGCGGTGAGTGGGTCTGGGCGGCGGGGGTAGGCCGCTGCGAGCCTGTCAGGGCAGCGGGGGCAGGCCGCTGTGAGCGGGTCAGGGCTTCGGGGCCCAGGCCGCTGTTAGCAAGTCAGGGCGGCGGGGCCTGGTCCCTGTCAGGGCGACAGGGCTGCGGGGACCAGTCCGGGAGCGGGTCAGGGATGCGGGGGACAGTCCCTGTGAGGGGGTCAGGGCTGTGGGGATCAGACCCTGTAAGCGGGACACGGCTGCGGGGGGCAGTACAATGTGAGCGGGTCAGGACTGCTGGGGGCCAGGCCCTGTGAGCGGGTCAGGGCTGCGGGGGGCAATACCATGTGAGCGGGACAGGGCTGCGGGGCCCAGTCCGCTGTGAGCGGGACACGGCTGCGGGGGGCCGTACGCTGTGACTGGGACAGGGCTGCAGGGCCCAGTCCCTGCGAGCGGGTCAGGGCTGCAGGGCCCAGTCCCTGCGAGCGGGTCAGGGCTGCAGGGCCCAGTCCCTGCGAGCGGGTCAGGGCTGCAGGGGGGCAGTGCGCTGTGAGCGGGACAGGACTGCTGAGGGCCAGGCCCTGTTAGTGAGCCACAGCTACGGGGGGCAGTCCCTGTGAACGGGTCAGGGCTGCGGGGGCCAGTCGCTATGAGCAGATCAGGGCTTTTGGGGCCAGTTTCTGTGAGCAGGACACGGCTGCGGGGGGCAGTACGCTGTGAGCAGGTCAGGGCTGCGGGGGCCAGACCCTGTGAGCGGGACAGGGCTGCAGGGGGGCAGTGCGCTGTGAGCGGGACAGGACTGCTGAGGGCCAGTCCCTGTTAGTGAGCCACAGCTACGGGGGGCAGTCCCTGTGAGCAGATCAGGGCTTTTGGGCCAGTTTCTGTGAGCAGGACACGGCTGCGGGGGGCAGTACGCTGTGAGCAGGTCAGGGCTGCGGGGGCAAGTCCCTGTTAGTGGGTCAGGGCTGCGGGCGCCAGTCGCTGTGAGCGGGACATGGCTGCAGGGTCAGTACGCTGTGAGCGGGTCAGGGCTCCGAGGGCCAGACCCTGTAAGCGGGACACGGCTGCCGGGGGCAGTACGCTGTGAGCGGGACAGGACTGCTGGGGACAAGTCACTGTGAGCAGGACACGGCTGCGGGGGGCAGTACGCTGTGAGCGGGTCAGGGCTGCGGGCGCCCGTCCCTCTGAGCGGGACACGGCTGCGGGGGGCAATACCATGTGAGCGGGACAGGGCTGCGGCTCCAATCCGCTGTGAGTAGGACAGGGCTGCGGGGGCCAGTCCCAGGCTGCGGGGGCCAGTCCCTGGCTGCGGGACAGGACTGCGGGGGTCAAGTCGCTGTGACCGGGTCATGGCTGCAAGGGCCAGTCCCTGTGAGCGGGTCAGAGCTGCGGGGGCAAGTCACGATGAGCGCTCAGGGCTACGGGCTCCAGTCCCTGTGAGTGGGACACGGCTGCGGGGGCCAGTACGCTGTGTGCGGGACAGGGCTGCAGGGCCCAGGCCCTGTGAGCGGGACACGTCTGCGGGGGGCAGTACGCGGTGAGCGGGACAGGACTGCGGGGTGCAAGTCGCTGTGAGCGGGTCAGGGCTGCGAGGGCAGGTCCCTGTCAGCGGGTCAGGGCAGCTGGGGGCAATACGCTGTGAGCGGGACAGTGCGCGGGACATGGCTGCGGGGCCAGTCCCTGTGAGCTCCAGCTCCAGTTCCCTAACGCGGTTTTCAAGGAGCTGGAGTTGGGTGCACTTCCCGCAGATGTAGTCAGCAGGGACACTAGTGGTGACCCTTACCTCCCACATTCTGCAGGAGGAGCATTCAACTGCCCTGACCTCCGTTCCCATTATTCTAAATTCCCAAAGAGACTGTTTAAAATAAAGAATAAAAAATAAACTAGTTACCTTCTGTCGCACAGAAACTTTTTTTTTGCTTCGAGGAGGAGGATGGGTGGGAGACACTACCCGAGTAGTGTTTCGGGTAATGCAACCAACACAAATATATTCATATAAATATTATATATATGTAATATATAAAAATTATATGTATAAATATTATATACACAAATATAAATTAGTACATATATTTTCTCATTAGGTTTACCCATGCAACGAATTAAGTGACTATGTAGAGTGTTTAAAGGAGTTTAAATTGCTTACTCCCTGTGCACAATGTCCACGAGCATTCATCAAATGCCACTTTAAACAGAAACACATGAGTTAACCACAATAATAGTGAAAACAATGCAAGGTCCAATGGCTGGAATATTGAACTCTCATGTTAATGAAATAATAACTTACAACTAGCAGCAGCTAACCACTATTTCACAATACACAGTTCGAATGAGAAACACTCCACTTTCCATAGTGGAGAACAAATTTAAAACAACCATTGATCCAACTTTGTCCACGAATTCGGGAAATGTTTTCTGTGTGGTGTATTCCTGATGAAGTTGATGCTAATAATGAAGCATCATTTCACTGAACTCTTGAACTTCCTGGTACGGTTACAGCCAGGAAACGTACAGATTTATCACCAATGCAGCACAGCAGGACAAGAAATGAGAACCGTTACGATTCCAGCTGCTTCAGCAAGTGGAACAGTCAAACCCCAGAATAAAACCTGCCTCGCTCGATCTTTTTCCCCTTTGTCAAACCTTGTGGTCTTTCACTGAAACATAAGCACATCAGACTACAGATTAGATTTTACCAATAAAACAGAAGTTTATTACATTGAAGAAATAAAATAAACCAAAATATCAAATATAGCAGTTTCAAAAATTTCAGAACACATTGCAAAAGAAAGTTACCCATGAGAACTTTCCCCTTGACTACTCACAAACTTAAGCTTAGCCTTCCTCAGTTTTTTCACAGTCTGCAGAATTCAAACAAAATACTCGGGGTCTGAAAGATTCACAAATAATAACCCTTACTCTGAGACAACTTATTCCTTTAACTGTTCTAAACAATCGCCTTTTCTGGAGAGACTGTGCTTAATTCTGAAGTCAATGCTTAACAAACAGAGCTTGCAGTACAGAAACAGGCTCATGATGTTATCTATGTTTCACACAAGACTCTTTCTACCCCTTTTTAACCCTACCATCCCCTTTACCTCATGTGCTCCTCTGGCTTCCTCTTAAAAGTATCTGTGCTATCATTTCAGCCACTCTTCCTGGTTCAAATTTTAACCACTTTCTGGGCAAAGTTGCTTCTCCTGAGTTTCCTGTTAGATTTATTAGTGGCTATGTAGCATCTATATTAATAAAACATTCTTCTATCTGGTCTCAAGAATGAAGCTCCAATAATAGAATTACGAGGTGTGAAGATTTGATAGAGTATAAAACTTGTGCTCTTTCCCCAACATTTTCCACTGAGGAATGAACAAGGAGAGTTCAAGAGCATCCCTGTTACATCCATTGATCAGGAGACTAAAATATCCATTAAACATTCAGTCGGCATTCCACAGCAGTAACACTGATCATATTGTAGTATTCCTCAGAGAGTTTCATGACTGATTCACTGAGAAGCAATCTTGGCTGAGGTTTCTCAGTGGATATTATTCAGAATAAAGCAACATGTTGCCTTCGGCTGTATTGGAAAGCTGCTGGTAATGGAACTGTTGAAAGCATTCACACCTTTTCTGGATCCATCTTTTATTCCTGTACTTATCTCATTGCTACACTTTTTGTGCTTTACAAAAGCATTTCCTTTGTCATTTAAAACAATGCAGTCTCTGTCTCTGTAACTTCTATCTCTGTCTAATTTTACATTGTTGCATTTTTCTTGATTCATTCACAAGATGAGGGCGTCACTGGTCAGGCAGCATTTATTGCCCATCCCTTATTGCCCGGAGGGCAGTTAAGAGTCAACCACATTGCTGTGGGTCTGGAGTCACATGTAGGGCAGACCAGGTAAGGAATGCAGTTTTCTTTCCTAAAGGACATCAGTGAACCTAGACAGGTTTTTCCAACAATCGACAATGGATTCACGGCCATCATTAGATTGTTAATTCCAAATATTTCTTGAATTCAAATTCTACCATCTGCCGTGGTGGGTTTCGAACCCAGGTCCCCAAAACATTACTTGGGTTTCTGGATTAACAGTCCAGCGATAATATCACTAGACCATCACCCCTCCTCCAACTTTTAGCTGCCTAGGCCCGAATCTCTGGAATTCCCTTCCCATGCCCCTCCATTTTCACTCTTTCCTCCTGAAAGCTGCCTTTTTGGCAATACTTTATGTCACTTGTCCTAATAACTACCGATTTGTAATTAAATACACTCAGTGTGGATTTGTTCACGGGTGATCACGTCTGGGTAGTACAACAGCAAAATACTGCAAATGCTGGCAATCTAAAGTAAGACCAAAACACGCTGGAAATATTCAGCACAATGGACCTATCTTTGGACTTCTGATGGCAGGTTAATGAAACATTAATTCTGTTTCTCTGTCCACAGACGCTGCCAGACCTTCTGAGCAGTTCTGGGATTTTCTGATTTCATTTGTGTCTGATGAACTTGATTCTGTATTTGAATTTCATGATTCATAGAATCCCCACAGGGTGCAAGCAGGCGATTCATCCCATCAAGTCAACACCAACCCTCCAAACAGCGTCCCAGCCAACACATCCCCTATCCTATCCCTGTAACCCTTCATCTCCAATGGCTAATCCACCTAATCTACACGTCCCTGCACACTATGGGTAATTTCGCATAGGCAATTTAGCATGGCCAATCCACCTACCCTCCACATCTTTGGACTGTGGAAGGAAACCAGAGCACCTGGAGGAAGCCCACACAGACATGGTGAGAGTGTGCAAACTCCGCACAGACAGTCTCCTGAGGCTGGAATCAAACCCTGATCCCTGGTGCTGTGAGTCAGCAGTTCTAACCACAGAGTCACTATGCCGCACCAATTTGAATTGGTGTTAAAGAGGGTCAAGGAGAGTAGAGCATTTGATGCAGCTTACGGGGGTTTCAAGGTGGCTTTGGACTAGTTCACACATGATGAATTGGTCAAAACAGAAGGTGGTGATGGAATCTGAGGGAAAGTAGCAAATGGAACAAAATAAACTCAGTGACTGCAGACAAAGGGTAATGCTCACTGTAGTTGTAGTTGAAAGGTCATTTCTATTGGGATTCCACAGGGTTCAGTATTGGGTCCTTTCCCTTTCATGGTAGATAGCAAAGAAGCAAACTTAAGTGCAGGGGGCACCATTAAAAATTTGCAGATGATAGACTAAAAATGAGTGCATGGTTGATAAAGAGGAAGAAAGCTGCAGACTTGGAATATAGTAACAATGGGCTGATCGGTTAACAGAAAGGGACAAATAGAATTTAATCTGCCGGAATGTGCAGTAAGGCATTTGGGGAGGGCAAACTAGTCAATAGGATACACAATAAATGATACAATACTGATCAGCTTAGAGGCACAGCGTATGTTTCCAGATACTGGGGGGGAGCAATGAGCAGCACATGGTTTGCAACTCTATCAGCTACAAGTTCCCCTCCAAGTCATACTCTCAACTCAGCTGGGGTCAGAACCAAGTATAATCTATCCTAGAAATGGAGACTGTTCAGAGGGGCTAAGGAAATAAGCTATTTTTGTGAAAGGGTGTAGTTAGTGAAACTTCCAGAGCTGGAATGTCTGGGGAGAACCGTGTGGATTAGTAAAACACTGAGGAAGTCTAAACTCTCAGTTGTGTGAATGGTGAAGGAGGAAGACCCCACAATTTGAGGGACAGAAACTGAGCAGAAGCAGTTAAATCTAACATGCAGATTTGATAGAGAAAGAAAACCGCTCCAGATTGTTAAGTAACTGTAAAGTGACTGTTTTAGGGAGTACATGGGATGCTGTTTTGTTGTGTTTTGCAACCTTTCAAACTGAGTTATATAGTTAGTTTGGTTTGCTTTATTGTATTTTACTTTCTTTAGTGCAATGAACTGTTTTATTGTTAAAACCAAATGTGCAGCTTTGTGTGCTTATGTTTCAGTGAAAGGCTGCCACACTAAATTGAAGAAAAATTGATAATCAAGTCAGATTTCATTCTCGGATGTGGCCTGGCTTGTAACAACAGCAGCTGGAATCATAGCACCAGCAAAAGAAGAATAAATGAAAAAACTTTGTTGGGAGCAGACTGTATAGTTTTCGACATTGTAGAAGAGAAAGAGGACTAACAGAAGTGCTTCTGATCCGGAAGGGAAACAACCAATGATTCTGTTGTGCACATTATTTGCCCAAAGACAAGCATTGAATACAAGGTAATTGTGCCCTTGGACACAGCACTGTTTTAGTAGGATATGAAATTTCACTTTAGAATCCATTTTCACTCGCAAATATTGATGGGGAGCACTATTTAATAAAGTGAATTTCTTCAACATCTTCAGAGCTGCATGTTTATCATTCGTATACATGGGAAATCTCAAATTCATTTTGCAGTTACATGAAAATAATGTACAAGGAAAGGAATTTAAACTCAGTATTTTGCACTTCAATTGAGCACAGGCCTTACTCATAAAAATCTCATCTCCTGAATCCCTCTCCAGAATTGATTAACAATGGATACTATATTCATTACAGACAGTATAGGAGATTTTCCGTGTTGTAGCCCATTCCGAAATCTAGGCAAAGCTTCTTGGCGCCTCGCTGCAGGAGTTAAAGATCTGGGGAAATTGCTACATCTTACATCCCTGCCTAGGGGATGCTTCAACATCATTTCCTAAGATAACCACATGTCCATATACATGTTTTCATATTGGGGAGGTCTAAACAGGACACAAACACCTCCAAGGGTATGCCAGCTGACGCCTACATTGAAAGCGTAATACTGAGAATGCTGGAAATCTGAAATAACAGCAAGCTCTGGAGAAACTCAACAGGCCTGGCAGAATTTATGGAGAGAAAAAGGCCGAATTTTACTGTCAGCTATACATCAGTGACTAATACTATTTATTTCAGAGGAAAGGTGACCGGACCTGAAGCCTTAACTTTGATTTCTCTTCACAAATGCTGCCCAGACCGGCTGAGCTTTTTCAGCAACTTCTGTTTTTTGTCTCTTATTTACAGCATCCACAGTTCTTTTGGTTTTAACACTATTTATTTCTTGAGTTGTAAGGTTTTTGGATTTAAGTTCTTGCCCACTGAGGTGAAAGCTATATCTAGCCCATGTAGTATGGTAGTAAAGGGATGGTGCACTGACTGTGGGGCTGCCTTATGGATTTGTGGTTAAACATTAAACATTCAGTAGGCATTCCACAGCAGTAACACTGATCATATTGTAGTATTCCTCAGAGAGTTTCATGACTGATTCACTGAGAAGCAATCTTGGCTGAGGTTTCTCAGTGGATATTATTCAGAATAAAGCAACATGTTGCCTTCGGCTGTATTGGAAAGCTGCTGGTAATGGAACTGTTGAAAGCATTCACACCTTTTCTGGATCCATCTTTTATTCCTGTACTTATCTCATTGCTACACTTTTTGCGCTTTACAAAAGCATTTCCTTTGTCATTTAAAACAATGCAGTCTCTGTCTCTGTAACTTCTATCTCTTGTTTAGAACAGTTAAAGTATTTTGTTAGAATTCTGCAGACTATGAAAATACTGAGGAAGGCTAAGCTTTAAGTTTGAGAGTAGTCAAGGGGAAAGTTCTCATGGGTAACTTTCTTTTGCAATGTGTTCTGAAATTTTTGAAACTGCTATATTTGATATTTTGGTTTATTTTATTTCTTCAATGTAATAAACTTCTGTTTTATTGGTAAAATCTAATCTGTAGTCTGATGTGCTTATGTTTCAGTGAAAGACCACAAGGTTTGACAAAGGGGAAAAAGATCTAGCGAGGCAGGTTTTATTCTGGGGTTTGACTATTCCACTTGCTGAAGCAGCTGGAATCGTAACAATTCTCATTTCTTGTCCTGCTGTGCTGCATTGGTGATAAATCTGTACCTTTGTTTGCTCTCCCAGGTGGAAGTAAAAAAAATCACATGGTATTCTTTAGAGGAAAAACAGGTGAGATCTCACTATCAACATTGCTAAAAGTGATTATCAGGTCATTATCACATTACAGTTTGTGGGAGCTCATGCAAGTAAATTTACTGTTTGTAGGAACTTATGTAAATACATTCTCTATGTTACAGCAGTGACTACACTTTGTCTGTTTCAAGGCACTTTGGTTTGTCCTTATTGGGGAATATCAATCAAGTCTGAATCCTATTTATGTGTGTTTGGAACTAGGTCAGTGAGTTATAAATGTTCAGTTTAATTTTATGCTTAAAGCAATAATTAATTAACTACCGGATTATCCATTCCCCTTTCCCAATTTAACATAGAAACAGAGAAAATTGGACTGGGAGTAGGCCATTCAGTTCTTGAGCCTGCTCCACCATAAAATATGAGCATGCCTGCTCATTGCTGTTCCTGCTTTCTCCCCATATTCTTTGATCTCTTTAGCTCGAAGAACAATATCTAACTCTGTCTTAAAAATATTCAATGATAGAAAATTCCACTGGCTCACCATTCTCTTGGCGAAGACATTTCTCCTCATCTTCGTTCTACTGTGCATCCTTAGTCTGTGACCTTTGGTTCTGCAATCTCCAGTCATGAGGAACACCCTTCTTCACTTACCCTCTCTGATACTCTCCAGCTGTGTGACTTGAATCCACAACCTTTTGACTCAATGGTGATATTTCTACTAAGCCAATACAGCAACAATGGAATCTGTCATGTACCTTCACATCACAGCTATTTCTTTTCTCCATGACTTCATCTTGATTGGCAGCTTGTTAACAGTCAGCACCATACAATACTAGCATAGTAAGTGGCTCCTTACACTCAGAATAGAGAATCTCGAATGAGGATGCAAGTAGGTGCCTTAAAGTGGATGCTCCAACTGGAATCTACAAGATACAGTGCAGTAACGCAACAACATTTCTTCAAAGGTTTCTCCAGAACCCACAACATCTACCAACCAGCAGGGCAAGGACAGCAGGCACATGGGGGCATCACTTCTCAGTTTCCCTCCAATCTTCGGATGTACACACAATCCTGACATGAAAATGTTGCCATTCCATCATCTTTACTGATTGAGAATTCTGCAGCTCCCTCCTTATCATCGCTTTGGGAATACTGTGGTTTTGGAAGGCAGCTCAGGAGCATCTGCTCATGAGCAATTAATGCTGGCCCCGTAACAGTGATGCCCACATTCAATAAATAAATAATATTTTAAAAAGAGGCATTCAGAATGAATCACCTCTCTTGCCACCCACTTTGCCAATTGTGTTTCTAGGCCAACCCAAGCAGCACAATGAAAGCAAGATGCTCTGAGGCAGGAGGAATGAAGTAGTTTAAAATGGGAAATATTTGCAGTGGTGCAGAGAAAAGACTGGGAAGTGGGGCAGATCAGAAATCTCTTTCCGCCAGTCAACCCAGGCATAATGGATTGAATGGACTCATTCTGTGCTGTACAATTTTATGATTTTAACCATTGTGGAAAGTGGATGGCAAAGCACAAAGCCATCTATACAAAGTCTAAGTGCTTCAGCAAGCAGCTAGGCTGCCACGTTACTTTCTGATTTATTGTGCAATTCCATTTCTTTGGTTTAATAGCTTTTTTAAAAAATAAATCTGTATGTACTTACAATGTGTTCTGCAAAACCCACAGCAATTGCTATTCGCCTTCCTTGAAGTTATAAGCAGTTTTACGACAAGGTACGAGAGGCGAGCAAAATCAATAAGGCCATACAAAGCAACCAATTCTGTTCAGGCCAGCATTCATTTCCTCAATCTGAATACACCTTTTACTTTCCCTCACCATGATACAGTACATCCCACATGCACCCACAAAAAAACTATTCATTTCCTGAGTTAGATACTATAACACTTAAAAGACACTTAGAATCGTACATGAACAGGAAAGATTTGGAGAGTTATGGACCAGGAGCAGGCAGGTGGGACTAGTTTAGCTCGAAAATATGTTTGGCACGGGCTGGTTTGACTGAAGAGTCTGTTTCCATGCTGTATGATTCTATGACTCTGTTTCTCAAGCAGTTCTCAGAAATATTATAAAAAGATTGAATCTAAAATGAGAAGAACAAAAGGTACTCATATACTCCTTTTTCCTCTCTCCAAGTTTAATAAGTGACACCCAGAAAAAAAGAGTCACAATTTTGGCTATTTGATCTGAGCTTACAAGCTAAGAGATTCTGGACAGCAGCAGGAAGAGGGGTCAACCTATGTGCAGTTGGATGATGGATGTTAGAACGGAATATAGGAACATGTCATTTGAGAGCAACAGAAAGCCATTCAGCCCTTTAACTCTGCTCCACCATCCAGTGGCTGATCTGCTTGTGGACTCAAGCCCCTCTGTCCCTTTTCCCCAAGCCCTCGTCTCCCACATCTATCAAAAAACCATCTAACTCAACCTAGAATAAAGTCAATGGTACAGCCGCCAATACTTTTTGGGGAAGAGAATTCCACAGACCCATACCCCTCTGATGGAAATCCTCCTTGTCTCCATCATAGAAAGAAGACCTCCTGTTCTTAAATTGTACCCCCTTTTTTGAGATTCCCTCACGAGAGGAAACATTTTCCCTCTACACAATGTATCAAGTCCCCTCAGGATTTTATATATTGCCATAGGATCAATTCTCATTCTTCTAAGTTCCAACTGGTACAGATCCAACCTTTCCTCACTGGAGAACCCTATCTTCCCAGGAACAGGTCACAGAGTGGTGTCACAGAATGGCTGCCAACAAACCACAACCGATGTATGAGGGTGGCATAAGACAGACAGAATTGGCACACCATGACAGCAGGTCTCCTGGCAGGAGCGGCTACAAGCAGCAGCTTAATAAGAAGGTGCACTCACTATCTACTGGCAAGTTTCTGAAAATTTGCTCCGAGTGAGTGAATGAGAGCAGGCTGCACAGTGTGGTGTTTACACCATTTTCCTTTCACTCACTATACAGATCAATCATTGGATATGAACCCTTTGAAGAGCAGGTGTGCATGCTGGAATGGATAGAGATAGAGGAAGCTGATGTGCTGAAAATTTTGTCAAACATTAACATTGACAAGTCGCCAGGCCAGGACCAGATTTGTCCTCGGCTGCTTTGGGAAGCGAGAAATGCAATTGCTTCGCCACTTGCGAAGATCTTTGCATCCTCGCTCTCCACTGGAGTCGTACCTGAGGACTGGAGAGAGGCAAATGTAATTCCTCTCTTCAAGAAAGGAAATAGGGAAATCCCCGGCAATTATAGACCAGTAAGTCTCACGTCTGTCGTCTGCAAGGTGTTAGAAAGGATTCTGAGGGATAAGATTTATGACCATCTGGAAGAGCATGGCTTGATCAAATACAGTCAACACGGCTTTGTGAGGGGTAGGTCATGCCTTACAAACCTTATCGAGTTTTTTGAGGATGTGACTAGAAAAGTTGATGAGGGTCGAGCTGTCGATGTGGTGTATATGGATTTCAGTGAGGCATTTGATAAGGTTCCCCATGGTAGGCTCATTCAGAAGGTCAGGAGGAATGGGATACAGGGGAACTTAGCTGCTTGGATACAGAATTGGCTGGCCAACAGAAGACAGCGAGTGGTAGTAGAAGGAAAATATTCTGCCTGGAAGTCAGTGGTGAGTGGGGTTCCACAGGGCTCTGTCCTTGGGCCTCTACTGTTTGTAATTTTTATTAATGACTTGGATGAGGGGATTGAAGGATGGGTCAGCAAGTTTGCAGACGACACAAAGGTCGGAGGTGTCGTTGACAGTGTAGAGGGCTGTTGTAGGCTGCAGCGGGACATTGACAGGATGCAGAGATGGGCTGAGAGGTGGCAGATGGAGTTCAACCTGGATAAATGCGAGGTGATGCATTTTGGAAGGTCGAATTTGAAAGCTGAGTACAGGATTAACGATAGGATTCTTGGCAGTGTGGAGGAACAGAGGGATCTTGGTGTGCAGATACATAGATCCCTTAAAATGGCCACCCAAGTGGACAGGGTTGTTAAGAAAGCATATGGTGTTTTGGCTTTCATTAACAGGGGGATTGAGTTTAAGAGTCGTGAGATCTTGTTGCAGCTCTATAAAACTTTGGTTAGACCGCACTTGGAATACTGCGTCCAGTTCTGGGCGCCCTATTATAGGAAAGATGTGGACGCTTTGGAGAGGGTTCAGAGGAGGTTTACCAGGATGCTGCCTGGACTGGAGGGCTTATCTTATGAAGAGAGGTTGACTGAGCTCGGTCTCTTTTCATTGGAGAAAAGGAGGAGGAGAGGGGATCTAATTGAGGTATACAAGATAATGAGAGGCATAGATAGAGTTGATAGCCAGAGGCTATTTCCCAGGGCAGAAATGGCTAGCACGAGGGGTCATAGTTTTAAGCTGGTTGGTGGAAAGTATAGAGGGGATGTCAGAGGCAGGTTCTTTACGCAGAGAGTTGTGAGAGCATGGAATGCGTTGCCAGCAGCAGTTGTGGAAGCAAGGTCATTGGGGTCATTTAAGAGACTGCTGGACATGTATATGGTCACAGAAATTTGAGGGTGCATACATGAGGATCAATGGTCGGCACAACATTGTGGGCTGAAGGGCCTGTTCTGTGCTGTACTGTTCTATGTTCTATGTTCTATGTTCTATATTAGCTGCAGCTCAGTGGGTTTCACTCCAACCGTTAAGACAGAATGTCATTGTTCAAGTCAGGATCTATAGACCTGAGAAGAAAATCTAGGCTAACATACCCAGTGCTCCATTGTTGGAGGTGCTGACCTTTGGATGATACCATTCGAACCAACACTCTACCCATTGAAATTGTGGCTTCAGGTGTCTAGTTGTTAAATACTCGTATTCCCTCTCAGGTAATGTAATGCCTCTGTTGTCAAGCAGAGTTATCCTGGTGTTTTGGTCAATACTAAGCTCTGAACTGATATTACTGAAGGGGTTTTCTGGTCACTGTGATGTTGCCGTTTGTGAGATCTCACTGTGCACAAATGGACTGCCGTGTTTCCACATTACGACAGTGACTCCAATTCTCAACTATTCTCTTGGCCAGAAGTTGTTTGGGATATCCTAAAGCTGTGAAATGCACAATGTTAAGAAAGAAAGCCTTCTCTTTCTTCCCTTTCATGGCCTCAGGACATTCCAAAGCACTTTACAGCCAATGAAGTATTTTGGCAGTCATCAGTTGGTAATACAGAACTTGAAAAAAATACATTTTGTTTATCCTTTTCATCTTGCACTTATTGGGGCAATTTGCAAGAAGTGAAGGGAAAAGCTGTACACAAAGAGAGTGCTGATTCATTTGGAAGTGGAACCACATCAATATTTAGGAACAGGTACAGCAAATGGTTGAAGTAAAGATGAATAAAGCAATTACAGTGGACTCTGAGGTGTTTCCACAGGGAAAACACCAGGACTCACTTCTTATTTACTATAATAGTTGATCCTTTTACATTGTATTTGATGTGAATTGTCCTGTTAAGTGCAAGTTGAAAAACTGGAGCAAAATATGACTTTTCTCAGCAGTATTCATATTTTGGAAGTGTAGTCACTATTGCAATGTCAGGAAATGCAGCAGTCAATTTAGGCACAGCAAGCTGCTACAGTTAACAAAGCAACAGCGAGAAAAATTCATTCCCTCCACCAGTGATGGGAAGTAGCAGCTGTGCACATCATCTACAAAATCCCCTGCATAAATTCACCAAGGCTCTTTAGAAACCAACACTTTCATAAATACTACCATCTAGAAGGATAAGGGCAGCAAATTTATGGGAATACCACCACCTGCAAGTTGCCCTCCAAGCCATGGTTCAAGAAGGCAGCTCACCAACACCTTGTCAAGGGCAGCTATGAGTGGGCAATAAATACTGGCCAGCCAGCAGCAGCTCCATTCTAAGAATGAATACAAAAAAACCCCAGGTAATTTATTCAGTGCCAGTTCTTCCTTTCTTTAATGACTATTTAAAGTCTCTATTGATGGTATAACTAAAGCAGCACAAGCCCTTGTTTCCAACTGCTGCATCAAACACATAGAGTTCAAAATGTGCAACCAGAATTAATGACTGAACAGGCAGCCAAGTCAATATTTAGGAATAGGTTAAGCAAGTGGTCAAAGTAAGGATGAATAAAGCATTCACTGGAACAGAGTGGACACATGGGATTAAGACTCATGTCCATGTAGAGGGTAAAATCTTTATACAAAAACGTTGGTTAGAGTGAGTGGCAACTGTTTGCCTTTATTCACGTCTTTAATGGATTCTAAGGCATGTCTCAGAAACTGATACTGCAATAACAAGTAGATAGTAGCAAGGGGAAGAGGTAGGTTTTCATCAGACTGATGCTCTATGTCATTAGCGAAACTTCTGGAAGAGCTTTACATTGTACTTCAATATTCAAAGGGGAGACCAAAACCTCTCCAAAGTAACGCCACTGATTATATCAAATGATTATATCAAATATCACAAGGTACACACACACACACACACACACAGTATCCATATTGTAATTTCCACGTCATTTTCATTGTGATTTTGTTGAAGGTCAAAAGGCATGGAATTGTCACAGCAAACCTCAAACTGCTGAATTCTGGCAGAAATCCAAGAATCATCCCAACTGAAATAAAATGCACCTTTCAATCTGTAAAGACATGTTACAGCACAGGAGTTGACATAGGTGCAGTTGGAATTTTGAGTTTTATCATTAAGAGAATAAAAATGTCTCATGATTTTAATTTGTCATACCAACTTGCAGAGAAATCATGTACTACACATCTGGCACGATAGTAAAATAACAGTGGGACACATAGATGCTCTACAATAGCGATAACAAGGTGTACAGCTGGATGTACACAGCAGGCCAAGCAACATCAGAGGAGCAGGAAGGCTGATGTTTCAAGCCAAGACCCTTCTTCAGAAATCTTTGACATGATTTTGGAGTATCGTGGAAATTTGTAGCAATGGAAGGAGAGCATTTGGCCCAGCGCATCTTTGCCAGCCAAATTAAAACTATCAAGTTGAATCCTGTTTTCCAGCTCTTGGCCCTCTACATTAACGTTAGTTCAAATACAGATCCAAGTTATTTTTCAACTCTAGCAGCTTTTATGTCTTCAGTTGCAAAACTTTATGGACCCTCTCGACACTCTAAATATTTTGTCTCATCCTCTCCTAAAAACACTGCTTCGTGTTTTTGGCTGCCAACTAAGTGACCACAGTCTCAGCCAAGAAACCAATCAGTCAGGACCTTGTATTATCATGGGAGGTGGAGACAGAACACTGGGCTTAGCCAGGATCTGTACTTCCATTTGCATTGCACACACCACACAGAGTTCCCAATTTAATAAAGAAAAGTTCTAATTATGTGGATTATGCTGGCAAAGTCACCATTTTATTGCCCATTTTTATGAACTATTTGCTATACTACTTCAGAAGGCAAGTAAGGGTCAACTGCCTCAGGGCTGAATTACACAAGACTCTGGGTTCCCCACCTCTTTGACTAAAAGCACAGAGGTGGGAAGTCTGCCAAGCTCTGCAACCATCTGATGGGTTGATTGCTCCGCTTACACATGAAGATGTCCTGCCTCAGAGAGATTCAGGCCAGTAAGAGATTGGCAGCATTCCAGCACTGTACCAGCAGCACCACCAGAAGACGTGATCATTACTGGTATTGCACTTGGGACTGAGACAATTGTTTCAGATTCAGCTCACCAAGTGAGAAGAATTGGTAGGCCCTAGTGAGGATATGTTGGGGAGTTGGGGTGTTGTCAGAATTTTGAAGACTGGTGATAAGCAAGGCATTACATATGATCCTCGAATGGGAGCATGGGCTAATTTAGAAGAGACAGTCACCATCTGCCACCCCACCCTCAAACCCAGCCCCAACACAGCTACCTGCTGGGTATTTGGCGTTAGGCCTCTCCAGCCATTTAAAACCCAATGATACCGCACCCTCCCACCTCGATTTATTGTCTAATAACAACAGCATGTATGCATCTTGCATTGGTAAAAGTAAAATGTCTCACAATATTTCATAGGAGGAATGATCTAATCAAACGTGACACTGGCAATATCAACACAAGTCACCGCTCTGGTATTTTATAACCAATAATGTAAAGGAGAACATGGTCGGGGGGGGCGGGGTGGTAAAGGAGTGGTGAGGTTTATGGAAGAAATTCCAGAGCTTAAGGCATTGTCAGCTGAAGGCATGGTCACCAATTATGGAGCACCAATAGACACGAAGACAGACTTTGTGAAGCATGGAGAGTTTCATTATCTGTCCCAAGGAAAATAGCATCATCATCACAGATATGATCATTATTGGTAAACATTGATACAGTGTTGCATTCAGTCAGTGAACTTAGAGAACCAATAGAGAGAAATCCAACAAATGCACAGGCCACGCATTCAAAATCTAAACTCAACAGGGATCATGAGGTTAAAGGGAGAGTCAACCCACAAAGGTTCTCAACACCAGAGAATAAGCCAGAAAATTACAAATCAAAGTACTGTGTGTGACATGATCAATCAGTAAGAAACTATTTTTAAAGGGACATGGTGTCTTCTCCTGAAAGACTTCCACTGCATCCAACAATTGGAGTCTTGTAGAACACAACTACAGCAGCTCTTCATAACTGGATAGCAGAGCAGCGCATCTCCAGACTATGACAGAATCTCATCCTGGCAAATAATGCTTTTAGTTTATTCCATCATCCTTAATCACAATATGTTTTACTCATGTAGGAGCAAGTCACATCAAAATAAATTAACATTTTCCCACGATTTACTCACAGTGTACCCTTCAAATCCCATTATTCTTTTATTTTTAACAAAATATCTGGAGTGAAGCTTTAGGCAAATATAGAACTGAATAAGATTCCCCCTCCCACATTGTGGCGTACATTATCAAGTTTCCAGTTAAGCGATACATAAATGTTTCAGAAATCCTCACTGTGCCTTGTTCGGAAAGGGTTGCCTTTTCCTCCTCCTTGCAGCCAGGATAGCTGGGAGAGACATCACTCCTGCGTCTCAGACAATCTTTCCGAAAATACTGTTATTACTACATCATAGATCAGCCAGCTCGAGGTCTCCCCCGTTTAATCCTGGTTAATTTTAGAATTGAAATCTATCAATTAAAGCGTCTCCCAGCAAAACTGCTTCTAATTACCAGATCTGCAGCATCTATTGCTTTGTCATCAACAGGCACTTGTCAGCCCATCAGTCAAGGGGTTAAATTTAAAATAGCCCCGGTTGTTTGGGGCGTGCGAGCCAGTGAGCATCCGGCAGTCAGGGAACAACGCCAGAGGGCTGCAAGCTAACGGGGTCCGAATCATGTTGCCAAACCACTGCCCGGGTGTGGAGTCACTGCATTTGTCACATCCAAGTCCCCCCTCACGTCTCTAGGCTCTCTTTGCAACACAGCAGCAACAACCTGCACAGAGTGGGTCAAACAAGATCTCCAGTTTGCACTTCCTCAGAAGCGAGACTCTGAGCTATTACCTTCTTGACAGCTTTCCACTAGAATTAGCTGTTTAACCATCTTAGTCACTGGCCTGATATTCTCTGGTCGGGCACTTTTTTTGCCGAAACAGAACAGTGCAAACCTCCAGAACCACCTTTCCCCTTATACGAACTGATTCTGTGCGTTGTATCTCAACCGTGGATTCGCTACAAACCATCTGCAATCTCCTGCCCGGTTGATAGGGAATCTAGGATTCCCAGTCTTGACCTTATCTATCCTCAACGTCCAATCTGCGCTGTTAGGAGCAGAAAGCGCCGGCTTGTGAAGCTAAGGGATGCAAGGGAGCTGTCTGAGGGAGAGAGAACGCACTATTCAGGCTAATGCCACATTCCCACCGATTGCACTGTATCAAGAGTCACGAACAGCATCGGTCAAGATAGGAGAGCCCATATTGAACAACAGACCAAACTCCCTCCCCTCCTACTCCACAATAACAGGACATTTGCAAAACACACACACACAAAAAAACGCAGGCACATTCACATCAGCCAATGGAACGGTGTGTAAAGGGTACTCACTCGCTTTGCCTTGTTTCGGCCTTTGCAACAGCTTCTGCATTGCTGCACTAAGTACACAGCGGCGATGCCATGGTTCTTCAGTCCGTCCTCACCCCCATCGCGTTTCGCAGCCGCTGCCTCACGCTCTCTCTCTCCACAAGAGCTGAGATCTGCTTTCAATGCTCCTACCCTGCCGCATGGCGGAGCAAGATTGTACAGGAGCCACAGGAGCAACATCTTCGGTTTTGACAGCTTGCAGTAATTCCTGATCTTTCTCCATGGCTTGTTGATGTGTGTGTGTGTGTTTATGTGCGTGTTTTTATATCCGATGCATCTTAGGTTTTAGGAGCTGAAGCGAGAGAGAGACACACACACACACAGAGGGAGGAAGACTATGCCTGGCAGAGTGTGTGCATAGAGGCAGGGACAGGAGGAGAGCTACCAATGGGTGAAAGGCATAGACAGCCTCGTCTCTTGTATCACAAACCAAAACAGCTCTCTCTCCTAAAATAATAAAATGTGAGGCTGGATGAGCACAGCAGGCCAAGCAGCATCTCAGGAGCACAAAAGCTGACGTTTCGGGCCTAGACCCTTCATCAGAGAGGGGGACGGGGAGAGGGAACTGGAATAAATAGGGAGAGAGGGGGAGGCGGACCGAAGGTGGAGAGGAGAGAAAAGGTCAGTCCAGGGAAGTCGGACAGGTCAAGGAGGTGGGATGAGGTTAGTAGGTAGATGGGGGTGCGGCTTGGGGTGGGAGGAAGGGATGGCTGAGAGGAAGAACAGGTTAGGGAGGCAGAGACAGGTTGGACTGGTTTTGGGATGCAGTGGGTGGAGGGGAAGAGCTGGGCTGGTTGTGTGGTGCAGTGGGGGGAGGGGACGAACTGGGCTGGTTTAGGGATGCGGTGGGGGAAGGGGAGATTTAGCATCCCTAAACCAGCCCAGTTCGTCCCCTCCCCCCACTGCACCTCACAACCAGCCCAGCTCTTCCCCCCCACCCACTGCATCCCAAAACCAGTCCAACCTGTCTCTGCCTCCCTAACCGGTTCTTCCTCTCACCCATCCCTTCCTCCCCCCGACAAGCCGCACCTCCATCGACCTACTAACCTCATCCCACCTCCTTGACCTGTCCGTCTTCCCTGGACTGACCTATCCCCTCCCTACCTATCTTCTTTACTCTCCATCTTCGGTCCGCCTCCCCCTCTCTCCCTGTTTATTCCAGTTCCCTCTCCCCATCCCCCTCTCTGATGAAGGGTCTAGGCCCGAAACGTCAGCTTTTGTGCTCCTGAGATGCTGCTTGGCCTGCTGTGTTCATCCAGCCTCACATTTTATTATCTTGGAATTCTCCAGCATCTGCAGTTCCCATTATCTCAGCTCTCTCTCCCCTTCCCCACCCCGGATTATTGCAAATAAAAAGGACAACACAAAATTCTCCTTGCTGTCCTCCCCCGAGAGCCTGGTGGCTGCACTAAGTACACAGCGGCGATGCCATGGTTCTTCAGTCCGTCCTCACCCCCATCGCGTTTCGCAGCCGCTGCCTCACGCTCTCTCTCTCTCTCCACAAGAGCTGAGATCTGCTTTCAATGCTCCTACCCTGCCGCATGGCGGAGGAAGATTGTACAGGAGCCAAATCATCACATCCCTCTCACACCAACTAGGACAGATCCTGGGCCAAGGCAGGTTTATTTCTGGAAGCGCTCTTAAAGGAAACCCCTCCCAAAGAGTGCGTGTTGGGGGTGGGGTGGGGTGGGAAAGGGGTGGAACTAATCCTTTTAAAATCTCTGGTTTGTAACCATTTTCTGAAAATAACACCGCTTTGCTTTCTAACATCCCGCTAATCCTTCCCACCATTGCAATATCTGTATTTATTGGTCGATAGACAAGAATTGAACAGGTGAAACTGCACATTTAAACATTATGCTCGTCACAATATTAACTGATGGAAATGGATGCTGTAACTTCAACTTGGCCGGGACTGTTCCAAACTCTCTATCATCCTCGATTAAGAACTGCAAGGTGATGCAGCGTTGGTACCTGGTCCCTTTTCACTGGGGGTTGCCAACCTGCTGTCTCAGGAGTCAGCATAACATTTGGCGATTGCAATTTTACGCTGCAAATAGCGCCAATTTGAAAATAATACCGGCGTCTCCGGAAGTGAATTAAACTTGGACAAGAAGCAAATGCGGCTTCCATCAATCATTCCACCCGCCACCACAGCCCTCTCCCACTTCTTACGCCCCTTCAATTATACTTAACACACAAATACAGCTCAATTCCGATTAGGGGTCTAGGCCCGAAACGTCAGCTTTTGTGCTCCTGAGATGCTGCTTGGCCTGCTGTGTTCATCCAGCCTCACATTTTATTATCTTGGAATCTCCAGCATCTGCAGTTCCCATTATCTCAATTCCGATTAGCACGTCTCGTTATTTTTTCACTCCCTTCCCCGCCATGTTAACCAGTTATCACTGAGCACCCTGGCTGGTTCCTTATCTGGTCAATCCATAATTGTACATCCCATCTATGGTCTGGGATCAAGCTAGTTATTTGGGAATTATCTCCACACCTGTCTGAAAGGCAGTGTCTTGTTCTCCCTGGGTTATTTTTAATCTGGAAGCAATGCTAATGATGCTGTCTGACTTGGGGTCATGCTTGTCATCAAGATTTGTATGTGCACTCTGCGCAGGGTGGCAATTAACTCGGAAATGTTTTCACCTAGCGGCTGAATGGCTCTAAGTGTCTGCACCCCTCTCATGTGCGTAAATTATCACCGACATGTAAATCTCTGATGGTTCTAATTTGGGATACCACATTATCAATGAGTTATTTTCCGTGTCTTAAGATCCAATAACGTCAGTATCCACTTGCCCACATCATTTGGATGCTTGAGATAGTCGCAGGTAACAGAGAAGGTTGAAAAGGACAAAGATGCTGTTGTGCTGTGCATGGGCTATCCAAAAGCATTTTGTACAATTTTTGAAGAAAATCTCAGAATGAAAGGGATCCAAAATTGTCTGAGGGATAAGAAAGAGAGTGTAATATAACAAAGTGTGTAGCTGGATGAACACAGCAGGCCAAGCAGCATCTCAGGAGCACCAAAGCTGACGTCAGCTGCTGTGCTCCTGAGATGCTGCTCAGCCTGCTGTGTTCATCCAGCTACACACTTTGTTATCCTGGATTCTCCAGCATCTGCAGTTCCCATTATCTCTGATCACAAGAAAGAGAGTGTGATGGGTGTTTTTCTGATTGAGAGGATGTTTGTTGTGGAGTTCCCCCGAGGCTGGTATTGAGACCCTTGCTTTCCTGATACGGACATAAATGATCTAGGCTTGGGTGTGCAGGGGACAACATTGTACTGTGCAGATGACACAAAACTCCAATGTACTGCGACCTGTTATGAGACATAGAGTCATAGAAATGTACAGCACAGTCGTTGGTCCATTTCATGGGCGCCATTAGACTTTCATTCCTGGGTGTTGTTTTTAAATTGAAATTGGATTCAAACATGCGTCATGGTGAAAGTTGATTCTGATTACCTGAATCTCCGGATTACTAGTCCAGTGATGTTGTCACAACGCCTCCATTTGTGAGAATGATTCTCAGGGATGAGAAACTCAGTTATGAGGATTTTTTCAAGGTACTGGGACTGCTTTCCTTGGAAACTTGATAGAAACTTTCCAAAACCATGAGTGCTCAGGAGAAAGCAGATAGGAATAAAATGCTTCAGAGATAGTAGGAACTGCAGATGCTGGGGAATCTGAGATAACAAGGTGCTGAGCTGGATGAACGCAGCTGGCCCAGCTGCATCAGAGGAGCAGGAAGGCTGACATTTCAGGCCTAGACCCTTCTTCATTTTTCTGACGAAAGTTCAGAAAGCTCTTCATCCAGTTCTACACCTTGTTATCTAGGAATAAAATGTTCCCACTCCTAAAATGAATCTAGAACCAGAGGGCACAGTTTCAAAGATGCTAACAAAAGAAGCAAATGGGCAGTGAGAAAAAATACTTTATTCAGCCAGTGAGTGATCTGGGCCTGGAATCCACTGCCCGGAAATGTGGTGGTGGCAGATTCGGCGAAGGCACGCAAGAGGGATGGTTACTTAAACAGAAAAAAAAATACATGCAGGGTTTTTGGAAAAAGGTAGAAGATTGGCCTTAAATTACAGTGCTCAGAGAGCTTGGCAAGTATGATGGGCTGAATGTCTTCCTTCTGCGTTGTAGCAATTCTGCGTTTCTGCCAGGTTCACTCTTCTGTTGTGGGCAGTGATGGATGGCATTTTTGCAGGCAATCACGTAGGTGCTGGATTTTGTACATGACGGGTAGAATTTAACACCCCTCTCTTTATGCGGGGTTTGAGCTGGAGAGTGTAAGTACGGACCTGACTGTCTTTCAAGTTTTACCCTGATGCAGTCTCGATTGGGAAGGCTGGTAAATGGTCTTTACTCCCCTGAGTGGGCAATTAATAACTGAGGCTGAACAAATATCACACAGAAAGTTTGAGAAGTAAAACTCTTAATTATAGAATCCCTACAGTGTACAATCAGACCCTTTGACCCAACATTGACCTTTGCAGCATTCCACCCACACCCATTCCACTATAACCCACCTAACCCACACATACCTGGACACTCTCAGCAACTTAGCATGGCCAAGCCATCTAACCTGCACATCTTTGGACTGTGGGAGGAAACTGGAGCACCCAGAGGAAACCCATGCAGACATATACAGAATGTGCAAACTCCACACAGACAGTCACCTGAGGTTGGAATTGAACCTGGGTCCCTGGAGCTGTGAGGCAGCAGTGCTAACCATTGATCCGCCATGCCATATTAGTAGCGATGGCAAACAGATAGCACCTGACTACCTTTTCTTACAACCTCCTGATTCCCTGGCCAGAAAACCTCTCCCACGACCCCAATTTGTTCATGACTCACTAATAGCATTGGATTAATTGCAGTACCAGCATCAGCCACCCTTCCTGGTGGCACCACCTGCGAGACACTAGTCTCTGTTTGGCCAGCATCTCTCAGTGAGTGGGGTTTTAGCCACAGACTGCCCCCGAATGGTAAGTGCTCGGTTGGCACTTCATTCACTGGAACTTTCCTGACACGGTAACCTGGGGTTTCTGTCAGTTCTCCAAGTGCTAGGTATAATCCCTGTCATCTGATTCACATTCTGATGGAAGGATGCGTAATGCTGCTTGGATGCTAATGGTATATGTTTTGACCTCAGTATTCCAGTTACAATCCTCTCTTAATCCAGTGCAGTGAGGATAGAGATATCACCAACTACTTACAGGTTAGATGCAAGTGGATTTCCGCTGACTCTTGTAAAAGTGTTTCGTGGTTTTCAGAGCTGTTTAAGCCAGCTGAAATCTCTCAGGAATGGGGAAGCATTCCCTGACTGTGAGGATACTGCACAAGTCAACAACAGGGCTACAGTAGTGGCTATCCCCTCAGACAAGCATGACTGAGAGAATGGACAGAAATCACACAGAGCAGGACAGGTGACTGGAATAAGGTGAATGATGAAGGAGACAACGATTCTCAGTGGGATACCTGAATCTCCAGAGTCTGAATGGAGCCATTTTTCCCGTCGTGAAGAACTGTGCGTGAGCTTTCACCTTAGTACAGACATCCTCACTGGAATTGATCACTTCTGAAACTGGAACTACAACCTCCAAGCAGGGTCACAAGGTCATGGCCAGAGGATGGGAAGATTCCAGGCTGGCCCAAAGATTACTTGCAAAATTTTCCAGCTTGTCATTTTTCCTGTTCCCATAAGGACCTGTAATGGGAATCAAAATTACATGAAAATCAAGTACATTTCAGTTTTCCTTGTCAGAGAGCAGCAGGATAGTGAACAGAAGACTTTGTAATAATTCTTCAATATTCTGCCCTGCCATCCTCATTTGAACAACTTGAAGTAATGAGGAGGTGACAAGAGCCTTTGTTTGATGACGTGGTCCATATGGGAGTGTGTATTACACACTCAGAGGGGCTGCATAAAGTACCACAGGAAATGTCATGGTGCAGACCACTGGAGTAGTTCAATGTTGCTTCTGCTGCCTGGAGCACTCTGGGGCAGTCCTGCAGTACAGAGAAGGGCCGGTGTCGTCATGATTCTTGATAGTCTCCAACCTTGGCATCATGAGGGTACGCTGTCGCTGCCAGTGATAGGGCACCAGCTGAGAAAGAGGAGGAGTTGGAAGCAGTGAGGAGGTAACCATTGCAGCTTTTTTGTTGCCAGACTTTCTGTGATCCATTCGACCAACTGTAATACAGGTAAATGTAAGATCAAATTCCACTAACAAGGCTGAACCTTCCCTCTCCTTGGCTGTTGACTACCACTGCACCACTTGTCCACAAACAACAGTAAATGCCATCACAATATCGATATTTCAAAACAATAATGTTGAACAATCTATGCCATAATGCATGCAAATATCAACTGCCCTCATTTATTTCCTTCATACCAGTATTATAGGTGCCTTTTTCTTGCTTAATGCTCCCACAGAGTGCGATCCCTGTGACTGTGGCACTGCAGGTGAAAGCTGATGATTTTTATTGTGTTTATCCTGAGTAACTCTAGCTCCAGAAGGGCCCACCCACGACTGTACCACAACAGCTTCTGCTTTTTCTGGAGCAGAGATACCAATCATGACTCAATCTGTAACTGTTCCCATCAGGTTGGCCACAACTCAGTGCTGGAGTGGATGGTTTCCAAACACTGCGCCAGATTGAAGCCAGAGTCTTTCATGCTCCGTGACATTAATGGCAGGCTTTCTAACCTGCCAATGCACCAATCCTTCTTCTGTCGGCCACCCCATCCCCATTGCAGTTCTCATCTGAATCCCCTGTAGCTGAAATGGAGTGTGACTTCATCCTCTGGTGAACTGGCACCAATTCCTTGAGACCTCACTGCAGGTCACTCATGCTCAGTGTACGAAATGAGGAATAACTGGTTGAGGGACAGAGTGGTTGAGGAAAGAAATTCCAGTGTTAGTACCTTGGCAGCTCACAGCAATGCCACCTGTGAGCTAACTACAACTGGAAATGTTCAGGAATGAGTTAGTGTAAGACTGTAGATAGCTCTGAAAACTAGGAGACTGGAGGGGATTACAGAGATTAGGGGAGGGATTTAAGACCGTGGAGGGATTTGAAACCGAAACTAGAGTTTATTAATTAATATTAAAATTGAGGATTTGCTGAACTTGGAATTGGTGCAGGTCAAGGGGCACAGGATGTGCTATGAACGGTTAACATAAACAGCAGAAGACCCTGATTTTATCGAGAATAGAAAACGGGAGGAGCGCAGGGTGCATTGGAATAATTAAGTGCAAAGGGACCAATTGCAAGAAAGTCTGTTTCAGCAACAAATAAACTGGGATTGGAACAAAGTAAGATGTTACAACAGCATTCGTTTGATCGTTCTTTGTGAAAGGGGTGGGGAGCGGTTGTGAGGAAAGAAGGGGTGAGGGCAGGACATTTCCATAATTCTTCTTTCTTTCAATTAGAGTTTCTTTATTTAGTTTTACTGTCTTCTGTCCCTGTAGAGTGCACTGGGTTAATGGCAGGAAATGTACAAGGAGAAGTCCCCTCAGTGACAGCCAACTGTGTCAGAGCTATTAAAAGAGGAATTACTAAATAATGTTTACTAAATCTGGAGAACTATGATTTTGTTTACTAATGAGATTTATCAGCTCTGGTTTCTTTCAGTTGACAGCAAGAGGTTTGTTGATGAATCTCTAACATTCACAGCTTTGACTTTCAACCAACTTTCCACAAGGGGTGGGGGGGGTGGGGTTCGTGAATGGAAGGAGCTGCCAACAGATGTGGTCGAGGCAGATAAAATTGCTGTATTTAAAAGACATTTGGACAAGTACACAATTAGGAAAGGTTTAGACGGATACCAAACACAGGCAAATGGGACCGGTTAAGTTTGGGACACCTGATCAGTACAGATGATTGGGACTGAAGGTCCTCATTCTGTGCTGTATGACTCTATGAATCTATGATTGAAGAGCTAACTAGGTGTGTGCATGAGGGCAATGCATTTGATACAGTCTACTTGGGCATCAGCAAAGCTTTTGACAAGATCCCCCATTTGAAGACTGTTAGAACAGGAAACAGTCCATGGGATCCGAGGACACATGTGCACAGGAAATCATAACTCATGTAATTTGATTGAGTTTTTTAAAGTAGTAATCAAGAGCATTGACGAAGGCAGAAAGATGGACGCATACGGGCTTCAGTAAGGCGTTCAAGGTGGTTCCTCACGGTACTCCAAGAGGGAAGTTAAATCACACGGAGCACAGGGAGAGCTAGCCATAGAACATAGAACATTACAGCACAGTACAGGCCCTTCGGCCCTCGATCTTGTGCCGACCTGTCATGCCGATCTCAAGCCCATCTAACCTGCACTATTCCATGTACGCCCATATGCTTATCCAATGGCGACTTAAATGTACCTAAAGTTGGCAAATCTACGACCGTTGCAGGCAAAGCGTTCCATTCCCTTACTACTCTCTGAGTAAACAAACTACCTCTGACATCTGTCCTATATCTTTCACCCCTCAATTTAAAGCTATGCCCCCTCGTGTTCGCCGTCACCATCCGAGGAAAAAGGCTCTCCCTATCCACCCTATCTAACCCTCTGATTATTTTATATGTCTCAATTAAGTCACCTCTCAACCTTCTTCTCTCTAATGAAAACAGCCTCAAGTCCCTCAGCCATTCATTCTAAGACCTTCCCTCTATACCAGGCAACATCCTAGTAAATCTCCTCTGCACCCTTTTCAAAGCTTCCACATCCTTCTTATAATGCGGTGACCAGAACTGTACGCAATACTCCAAGTGCGGCCGCACCAGAGTTTTGTACAGCTTCACCATAACCTCTTGGTTCCGGAACTCGATCCCTCTATTAATCAAAGCTAAAACACTGTATGCCTTCTTAACAGCCCTGTCACCCTGGGTGGCAACTTTCAAGGATCTGTGTTCATGGACACCAAGATCTCTCTGCTCATCTATACTACTAAGCATCTTACCATTAGCCCTGTACTTTGCGTTCTGGTTACTCCTACCAAAGTGCATCACCTCACACTTGTCTGCATTAAACTCCATTTGTCACCTCTCAGACCAGCTCTGCAGCTTATCTATGTCCCTCTGCAACCAATCCTTTGTCACTATCCACAAGTCCACCGATCTTAGTGTCGTCTGCAAATTTACTAACCCATCCTTCTACGCCCTCATCCATGTCATTTATAAAAATGACAAACAGCAGTGGACCCAACACCCACCCCTGCGGTACACCACCAGTAACTGGTCTCCAGGATGAACGTTTCCCATCAACTACCACCCTCTGTCTTCTTTCAGCAAGCTAATTTCCGATCCAAACTGCTATATCTCCCACAATTCCATTCCTCTGCATTTTGTACAATAGTCTGTTATGCGGAACCTTATCGAACGCCTTGCTGAAATCCATATACTCCACATCAACCGGTTTACTCTCATCTATCTGTTTGGTCACCTTCTCAAAGAACTCAATAAGGTTTGTGAAGCACGACCTTCCCTTCACAAAACCGTGCTGACTATCCCGAATCAATTTATTCTTTTCTAGATGATTGTAAATCCTGTCCCATATCACCTTTTTCAACACTTTACCGACAAGTGAGGTAAGGCTCACTGGCCGATAATTACCAGGGTTGTCTCTACTCCCCTTCTTGAACAGGGGAACCACAATTGCTATCCTCCAGTCATCTGGCACTATTCCTGTAGACAATGATGAGTTAAAGATCAATGCCAAAGGCTCGGCAATCTCCTCCCTGGATTCTCAGAGGATCCGAGGATAAATCCCATCCGGCCCAGGGGACATAGCTATCTTCACCCTCTGTAGGATTTCAAAAACCTCTTCCTTGTGAACCTCAATCCCACTTAGTCCAGTAGCCTGTATGTCTGTATTCTCCTCGACAACATTGTGGTTTTCTAGAGTGAATACTGTTGAAAAATATTCATTTAGCGCTTCCCCTATCTCATCTGACTCCACACACAACTTACCACTACTATCCTTGATTGGGCCTCATCTTACTTTTGTCATTCTTTAATTCCTTAAATACCGAGAGAAAGCCTGAGGGTTTACCCTGATCCTATCCGCCAACAACTTCTCATGTCTCCTCCTGGATCTTCTGAGCTCTCTCTTTCGGTCTTTCCTGGCTACCTTGTAACCCTCAATCACCCTAACTGAGCCTTCACATCTGAAAGTAACAGAAGCATTCTTCTTCCTCTTGACCAGAGATTCCACTTCCTTCGTAAACCACGGCTCCCGCACCCTACAGCTTACTCCCTGCCTGACAGGTACATACTTACCTAGGACACACAGGAGCTTTCCCTTGAATAAGCTCCACATTTCTATTGTGCCCATCCACTGCAGTTTCCTTCCCCATCCTATGCTCCCTAAATCTTGCATAATCTCTTCGTAATTGCCTTTCCGCCAGCTATAACTCTTGCCCAGTGGTGTACACCTATCCCTTTCCATCACTGAAGTAAACATAACAGAATTGTGATCGCTATCACCAAGGTGATCAACGACTTTGAAATCTAACACCTGGCCAGGATCATCACCCAGTACTGATGTGGTCACTGCACCCCGATTCCATCAGTCACTGCATCCCATTTCACTCAGTCACTGTATCCCGTTTCTCACTGAGGCTGCATTCAATTTCCGTCAATCACTGCATCCCATTTCCGTCAGTCAAGGCATCCCATTTCCCATAGTCACTGCATCCCATTTCACTCAGTCACTGCATCTCCTTCACCATAGTCACTGCATTCCATTTCCATCAGTCACTGTTTCCCGTATCTCACAGGTGCTGCATTCAATTTCCCACACTCACTGCATCCCATTTCCCATAGTCACAGCATCTCCTTTCCCTCAGTCTCTGCATCGCATTTCACTCAGTCACTCCTTCCCAGTACCTCAGTCACTGCATCCCATTTCCCTCAGTCACTGCATCTCCTTCACCACAGTCACTGCATCCCATTTCACGCAGTCACTGCATCACATTTCACTCAGTCACTGCATCGTATTTTACTCAGTCACTGCATCCCATTTCACTCAATCACTGCATCTCCTTTCCACAGTCACGGCAATTACATTTCACTCAGTCACTGCGTCCCATTTCACTCAGTCACTGCGTCCAAATTTCCATCAGTCACAGCATCCCATGGCCGTCAGTCACTGCATCCCATTTCCCTCAGTCACTGCATCCCATTTCGCTCAGACACTGCATCCCATTTCCGTCAGTCACTCCATCCCATTTCCCTCATCGCAGCATCCTATACCGCTCAGACACTGCATTTCCTTTCCTTAAGACACTGCATCGCATTTCACTCAGTCACTGCATCCCATTTCACTCAGTCACTGCATCCATTTCCATCAGTCACTGCACCCCATTACCCTCAGTCACTGCATCCCATTACCCTCAGTCACTGCATCCCATTACCCTCAGTCGCAGCATCCCATTTCCCACAGACACTGCATTTCCTTTCCCTTAGTCATTGCATCTCATTTCCAGCAGTCACTGCATCCCATTTCACGCCCCACTGCATCCCATTTCACTCAGCCACTGCATCCCATTTCACTCAGCCACTGCATCCCATTTCACATAGTCACCGCATCCCAGTTCACACAGTCACCACATCCCAGTTCACAAAGTCACCGCATCCCATTTCCGTCAGTCACTGCATCACAGTTCCATCAATCACTGTATCCGATTTCTATCAGTCACTGCGCGCATTTCACTCAGTCACTGCATCTCATTTCACTCATTCACTGCATCCCATTTCACGCAGTCACTGCATCGCATTTCACTCAGTCACTGCATCGCATTTCACTCAGTCACTGCATCCCATTTCATTCAGTCAGTGCGTCACATTTCACTCAGGCACTGTATCCCATTTCCCTAAGTCACTGCACCCCAAGCCCGCTCGGGCACTGCATCCCTATTAACTCAGTCACTCCTACCCAGTACCTCCGTCACTGCATCCCATTTCACTCAGTCACTGCTTCCATTTCCATCAGTCATTGCATCCCATTACCCTCAGTCCCAGCATACCATTTCCCACAGACACTGCATTTCATTTCCCTAAGACACTGCATCTCATTTCCACCAGTCACTGCATCCCATTTCACTCAGTCACTGCATCCCATTCCACTCAGTCACTGCATCCCATTCCACTCAGTCACTGCATCCCATTCCACTCAGTCACTGCATACCATTTCACTCAGTCACTGCATACCATTTCCCTCAGTCACTGCATCCTATTTCCTCAGTCAATGCATCTCCTTTCGACAGTCACGGCAATTCCATTTCACTCAGTCACTGCGTCCCATTTCACTCAGCCACTGCGTCCCATTTCACTCAGTCACTGCGTCCCATTTCCATCAGTCACTGCATCCCATTTCCCACTGTCACTGCATCCCATTTCCCACTGTCACTGCATCCCATTTCCCTCAGTCACTGCATCCCATTTCCCTCAGTCACTGCATCCCATTTCACTCAGTCACTGCATCCCTTTTCACTCAGTCACTGCATCCCTTTTCACTCAGTCACTGCATCCCATTTCCCTCAGTCACTGCATCCCATTTCACTCAGTCACTGCATCACATTACCCTCAGTCACTGCATCCCATTATCCTCAGTCACTGCATCCCATTGTCCTCAGTCACTGCATCCCACTTCACTCAGTCACTGCATCCCATTTCACTCAGTCACTGCATCCCATTTCACTCAGTCACTGCATCCCATTAACTTCAGTCGCAGGATCCCATTTCAAACAGACACTGCATCTCATTTCCCTCAGTCACTGCATCCCATTTCCCTCAGTCACTGCATCCCATTTCCCTCAGTCACTGCATCCCATTTCACTCAGTGACTGAATCACATTTCACTCAGTCACTGCATCCCATTTCAAGCAGTCACTGCATCCCATTTCATTCAGCCTCTGCATCACATTTAACTCAGTCACTGCATCCCATTTCCCTCAGTCACTGCATCCCACTTCACTCAATCACTGCAGGCCATTTAACTCATTGACTGCATCCTATTTCACTCTGACGCTGCGTCCCGTTTCCCTCAGTAACTGCATCCCATTACCGTCCGTCACTCCATCCAATTACTGTCAGTCACTGCATCCCATTTTGATCAGTCACTGCATCCCATTACACTCAGTCACTGCATCCATTTGACACAGTCACTGCATCCCATTTCCCTCAGTCACTGCATCCCATTTCCACCAATGACTGCATCCCATTTCACTCAGCCACTGCATCGCATTTCACTCAGTCATTGCATCCCAATTCTCTCAGTCACTGCATCCCAATGCTCTCAGTCACTACATCCCATGTCCGTGTGTCAGTGCATCCCATGTCCCTCAGTCACTGCATCACATGTCCCTCAGACACTGCATCTCATTTCACTCAGTCACTGCATCCCATTTCCCTCAGTCACTGCATCCCATGTCCCTCAGTCACTGCATCCCATGTCGCTCAGTCACTGCATCCCATTTCACTCAGTCACTGCATCCCATTGCACTCATTCACTGCATCCCATTTGAAGCAGTCACTGCATCCCATTTCACGCAGTCGCTGCAACGCATTTCACGCAGTCACTGCACCGCATTTCACGCAGTCACTGCACCGCATTTCACGCAGACACTGCACCGCATTTCACGCAGACACTGCATCCCATTTCACTCAATCACTGCATCTCCTTCACCACAGTCACTGCATCCCATTTCCCTCAGTCACTGCAGCCCATTTCACTCAGTCACTGCATCGCATTTCACTCAGTCACTGCCTCCCATTGTCCTCAGTCACTGCATCCCATTGCCCTCAGTCACTGCATCCCATTGCCCTCAGTCACTGCATCCTATTGCCCTCAGTCACTGCATCCGATTCCCCTCAGTCACTGCATCCCATTTCACTCAGTCACTGCATCCCATTTCACTCAGTCACTGCATCCCATTTCACTCAGTCACTGCATCCCATTTCCCTCAGTCCCTGCATCCCATTTCCTCAGTCAATGCATCTCCTTTCCACAGTCATGGCAATCCCATTTCACTCAGTCACTGCATCCCAGTTCAGTCAGTCACTGCATCCCATTTCAAGCAGTCACTGCGTCCCATTTCACGCAGTCACTGCATCCCATTTAAGGCGGTCACTGCTTCGCATTTCACTCAGTCACTGCATCCCATTTCACTCAATCACTGCATCTCCTTCACCACAGTCACTGCATCCCATTTCCAACAGTCACTGCAGCCCATTTCACTCAGTCACTGCATCGCATTTCACTCAGTCACTGCATCGCATTTCACTCAGTCACTGCATCGCATTTCACTCAGTCACTGCATCGCATTTCACTCAGTCACTGCATCCCATGTCCCACAGTCACTGCATCCCATTTCCCTCAGTCACTGCATCCCATTTCCACCAATGACTGCATCCCATTTCACTCAGCCACTGCATCGCATTTCACTCAGTCATTGCATCCCAATTCTCTCAGTCACTGCATCCCAATTCTCTCAGTCACTACATCCCATGTCCGTGTGTCAGTGCATCCCATGTCCCTCAGTCACTGCATCACATGTCCCTCAGACACTGCATCTCATTTCACTCAGTCACTGCATCCCATTTCCCTCAGTCACTGCATCCCATGTCCCTCAGTCACTGCATCCCATTGCACTCATTCACTGCATCCCATTTGAAGCAGTCACTGCATCCCATTTCACGCAGTCGCTGCAACGCATTTCACGCAGTCACTGCACCGCATTTCACGCAGTCACTGCACCGCATTTCACGCAGACACTGCACCGCATTTCACGCAGACACTGCACCGCATTTCACGCAGACACTGCATCCCATTTCACTCAATCACTGCATCTCCTTCACCACAGTCACTGCATCCCATTTCCCTCAGTCACTGCAGCCCATTTCACTCAGTCACTGCATCGCATTTCACTCAGTCACTGCCTCCCATTGTCCTCAGTCACTGCATCCCATTGCCCTCAGTCACTGCATCCCATTGCCCTCAGTCACTGCATCCTATTGCCCTCAGTCACTGCATCCGATTCCCCTCAGTCACTGCATCCCATTTCACTCAGTCACTGCATCCCATTTCACTCAGTCACTGCATCCCATTTCCCTCAGTCACTGCATCCCATTTCCTCAGTCAATGCATCTCCTTTCCACAGTCATGGCAATCCCATTTCACTCAGTCACTGCATCCCAGTTCAGTCAGTCACTGCATCCCATTTCACTCAGTCACTGCGTCCCATTTCACTCAATCACTGCATCTCCTTCACCACAGTCACTGCATCCCATTTCCAACAGTCACTGCAGCCCATTTCACTCAGTCACTGCATCGCATTTCACTCAGTCACTGCATCGCATTTCACTCAGTCACTGCATCCCATGTCCCACAGTCACTGCATCCCATTTCCATCAGTCACTGTTTCCCGTATCTCTCAGACGCTGTATTCAAATTCCAAAACTCACTGCATCCCATTCCCCTCAGTCACTGCATCCCATTACCCTGAGTCACAGTATGCCATTTCCCACAGTCACTGCATCTTCTTTCCCTCAGTCACTGCATCCCATTTCCATCAGTCACTGCATCCCATCTCCCTCAGTCACTGCATCCCATCTCCCTCAGTCACTGCACCCCATGTCCCTCAGTCACTGCACCCCATGTCCCTCAGTCACTGCACCCCATGTCCCTCAGTCACTGCATCCCATGTCCCTCAGTCACTGCATCCCATTGCCCTCAGTCACTGCATCCCATTGCCCTCAGTCACTGCATCCCATTGCCCTCAGTCGCTGCATCCCACTTCACTCAGTCACTGCATCCCATTTCACTCATCTGTATAGTACTCACTTATTACCATCCCACCTACCTTCCCCAGCACCTCCTCCCCCTCCACGCTATTTGTTTCTGAGCTCCCTTCCACCCTCCATTTCTCAGTAAGGGTCCTGATCCAAAACCTCAACTTTCTTGAGCCTCTGATGCTGCCTGCCCTGCTGTGTTCCTCCAGCTCCACAATGTGTTATCTCAGACACCAACATTGGCAGGTCTTACCATCTGGATAACTCATTCTCACCTTGCAACAAGTGATTTCTCGTCATTTTCTTTTCAGATTCCGCATGTACATGTATATACATAAATATACATATAACACTTTTATGCCTGAACCACTAACCGAGAGGATATTTTAAAAGAGTCTCTTCATATCTGCATGCAAGAAAAATCAGCAAGGTCATGACTTTCATTTTAGGAATAACTCGAACATTCAAAGTACTCACAGTCAGTGTCCCATTTCCTTGACCAGTCAATTTGATGTGAATCTTTCTTCCAAGTGGAAACTAGAACAGCAATTATATTTGACAATCAAACTCTTCATTGCATCACCAATATTTCCTTGTCTGTTTGAAACGTAAGATAATGAAATCATCATGGACAGATTGGCCAACAATGTAATCTAATGTGTGTTATGGCAACTGAAAATCACAACCATTGAAGTGATCTTTAAAAAGCTGTTGTCATACAACAGAGCACTTTTTGAGGTGCAGTGATGAACATACTTCCTGAGATGCAAATAATATATGCCCAATTAATTCCAAAGAATAACTTGACAATTAAAAAGAAGCTAAAAATCTCTTTACATTGTGATGCTTGTCAGATTGCTATTAGTCAATGGAAATCGTTCAGAACAATTATTTATTCCCAGATGAAAAGGAAGTGTATACATTTCACATTTCATTCAAGAGAGAAAAAAACACCCTTATGAATGCATTGTCAAACAAGAAGACTCACTAAAAAAGTTACTTGGCCCATTGAATTTCCTCCATCATTCTGTAAGGTCATTGTTGATCTCATTGCATTTATCATGATACAACATTTCCACCAAACCCTCCTTGTAGCTAATACATTCCAACCCAAGTAACATCCTGGTAAATCTCTGTTTCTCTGTCATCCCTTGTCTTTCGAAATATTTTTGAGTCATCTACAAATTTTGCCACAGCACATGCACCTCTTTCCTCCAAGTCATTAATAAACAAGCACAAGAGCTGTGGTTCCTTCAGCACGACCTCATTTCTTACTGACAAGCCAACCCTGGCATCTCTGTCCATTTGTATCAGACAGAATGGGAACTGAAGATGCTTCAGAATCCAAGGTAACAAAGTGTGGAGCTGGATGAACACAGCAGGATGAACACACAGAAGTAGAAGGGTCTAGGCCCGAAACGTCAGCTTTTGTGCTCCTGAGATGCTGCTTGGCCTGCTCTGCTCATCCAGTTCCACACTTTCTTATCTCTGTCCATTTGCCTGTTCTTTCTATCGGACATGAATCATTGGATATTTCGTTCCTAACACTTACCCCTAACAACCTTGTTTCTGTGATACCCAGAGTGATGTATCTGTCAATTTCAATGCGCACCACAAACTCATTCACTTAGTTTCATACACTCCCTGCATTAAATACAACATCTTCAGTCTGGCATTTACAGCCACCCTTCTTATCTGCTGCACCTGAAGTGAGAGTCATGAACATTTCCAAACTTTTTGTCCTATTACTTGCTCTGGAAACTTTGCTGAGGACTTACCAGCTTCTAACTTTTTCCATAATTTTCCATGCAACTGCGCTCACCCACTCCAGGCATTTTATTTTAGCGCCCTACCCCGAGACCTTGCTCTGTATTTTGCCAGGAGACTTGTCCCAATATGATTCTCGTCGAGCCGATACCACCAGAACAACTCCCTCCTTCCCCGTACCGATGCCAATGTCCCATGAATTCAAACACATTTCTGCCATGCCACCATTTGAACAATGCATTTACATCTATAAATTATGCTCACACCGTGCCAAATTGCTCAGATAGTAATCCAGAGATTATTACCATTCTGGTTCTGCTTTCTCACCTCAGCACCTTGGCGCTCATAATCCCTCAGCAGAACCTCTTTCCTCTTTCTTCCATATCAATGGTACCTGTGTGGACCACGACAGCTGGATTTCTACTCCTCCCACTTCAAGTTCCTTTGTAGCCGAGATGGAATATCCTGAACCTGGGCACCAGACAGGCAACACTACTTTCGAGACTCTCGATCCTCATCACAACCAACAGTGTTCATTCCCCTAACTATACTACCTCTGATTATAACTACATTTCACTTTTTATCTCCTCTGGAATGTCCCCCTGTACCACAGTGCTACAGTCAGTTTACTCATCTTCCCTATACCCTGCACTCTCATCCACACAGGAAGAAAGAATCTCAAACCTGTTAGATAAGATCAAAGGCCAAGGTTCCTTCTGCACTACATCCTGGATCCTTCCACCTGCCCTGTTCTTTGTCACAGTCTCACGTCTCTGGCCACTGACCAAGTTTCAGCTAGTTAATCTAAGGTGTGTGACTGCCTCCTGAGGCACAGCATTCCCCGGTAACTGTCCCCCACATGATTTGTTGATTGGTAAAAACTGAGATTCCAGTTCATCAACCCTGAGCTGGAGTATGGGGTCTGACCACTACCCCGTCACGTAGGTATAAATCATCGTCTGGCCTGGCATCTCCATTTCAATTACTTCGATCTTAATTTGATTTGAAAACATTCTGGTCTTTTAGTTTGTAGCCTGTAAATATTTCTCCGATTTACTTGCAATCTGAAAGCTACCGATAATAGATTCTTAAACCAGAAGCGATCACCAACGAATGAGCCTGGTTCACCCTCCGGGTCCCTGATTCTGGCTTCAATTTACCCTGTCTCAAAAAAAAATGCTTACAAACTATCAGGCAAAAAAAGCAAGCAAATGGCACCTCTTACACTCTGCACTGACTTACCGCGTTGCCACCAAGTTCCCCAAAATATATATTCACTTGGTGCATTTCACTCGAGATGTGATCTCTCCTTCCATGACGTGCAAAGCATACTGATCCAAAGCAATATACTACCTTCAAAACCTCAGCTCTCAGCTTATTACTTTTGAGTACATTCTCAAATGCTTTCTCCAAGTCCAAACACAACACATTTACTGGTTTTCCTCTATTAATTCTCCTTCCAAAACTTCCTCCAAAAACCCAAACAAATTAGCCAGACATAATTTCTCTTTCAGCAGGCTATGGTGATTCTGTTTGATTAGATTCTGATTTTCCAAATGTTCTGCTACTATTTTCTTCATAGTTGATTGCCACATATTTCCAACAATAGATGCCAGGCTGTTTCGATTGTAGTTATCTTCTTTTTGCCTCTCTCCTTTTTAAATAGGGACGTCACATCGGCATTTTTCCAGCCCTCAGATGCTTCTCGAGAATCTAAACCTTTTTGGGAAATTACAATCAATGCATATAATAAAATGTGAGGCTGGATGAACACAGCAGGCCAAGCAGCATCTCAGGAGCACAAAAGCTGACGTTTCAGGCCTAGACCCTTTTCTCATTATCATTGTTTCTTGATTTAACAATTAACCTGGCCGTTACAACCTAGCATATGATTAATGGCATTACCTCGAAAATCTTCTTGGCTAAAGTGTTCAATAGATTGCTACAACCTGAAAGAAGTAATTCTTCCCTGAATTAATAGGCAACCAATTTGAAAATGTGGCCTCTGGTCGTAAAATCTTTCACAAATGGGAGTAATCTCTACGGATATACACTATCAAGCCTCTTAAGAATCTTAAATGTCGAAAAAATAAGTTTTTTTCAATCTTATAAACTCCAATGAATGTAGCCCAACTTTCCTAAGCATAGCAATCCCCTCCGCCATTTCCGAAATCAACCCAGTCAACATGAGGTGTACGGCCTCCGCAGCACTCGCTCTGTGGCCGTACATGACTTCTAAGTTACCATCCTGCTGCTACGTCTCTACTTCTATTTACGATGCAGTCCTCCGTCCATCCGAACATACTACCCTTGAACACATGGGCTCTTTTCTTTTGAGACACCTTACGAGCTGTAGCTTATCAAATGCTTTGTTGAAATCTCAATGTCAACTGGTGGTCCTTCATCAGTAATGTTTGTTTCCTTCTCAAAGCACTGTAGCAAGTTTGTCAAGTATTATTTCCCCGTTATGAAAGGATGTTAACTCTGTAGGATGTTATAGCACACTCAGTACCCTGTTATTTCATCTTTCATTGCCGGCATGAACATCTACCCAGGTTGACCTAAATTGGCAACACTTGCTTACTATTTTGTCCAACTATCTTTGTAATAATGGTGTTATGTTCACAATCTTTCAATCCTCTGAGAATTTTCCACAATCTAAGGATTCTTGGAAGATTATCATCAGTGCCTCCATTGTATCTGTAGCTGCATTGTTCAACATGAGAGGATACAACTCATCACACCCCCTGGATATTTTCTCCACTGATTGCAGTCATGTTTGGAATTCTGTGCAGTGACATTCACTTTTAATAGTTTGCTAAATACTACCAGGAACAGAAATTGTGATCCAGCTGCAACTAAGCTAAAGCTTTCAGCACAGAAGAAAGTCTTTCAATTCATTATGACCCAAATAACTCCTGAAAAGGGCAATACAATTTGCCTCAGTCAATAAATGTTCTTTCTCCAACATCCTGAGATGCATTATCTGTATTTCTTCAAATTTACCACAGAATCTGTTTCAATCACCCTTTCAGCAATACGCATGACAACAATTCGGCATTCTTCGTCCCCCTGTAGCCTCTGTTGCACATGTGCATTGTTAGCTGATTATTTGTTTGTGTGCCTGCTTTTTTGCTCAAATGGATAAAGGTAAGTTCGTGTTCTTTTGTCATCAGAACTCTTGCCTCCTCACTCTCATCTTCCTTGTTTTATCCCTCTGCTGGAATATTTAATTTGTTGACATATCTGAAATATGTTGTCGAATGGATTGGGTTTTGTGCCATTGCATTCCCCATAGCCCATCTACCCATCCTGTTGCTTGTTCTAACAGTTATTATCTTGCAGAGTGGAAAATGCAGTTTGAAAGCAATGGAACATTATTGATGAACAAGTTGATGCATAAATTGCTGCGATCTTCCAAACTACAAACTCACCTTCAATTCTTTCTCGGTCAGAGCATTGTGCCGGCGCACATGAATCGTGTTCTCAATGGGACGTCCAAAACCATGGAATTGAATTTGCATGTTGATTTCTTCTTCCCTCTTCAGAAATGCAATGTCGTATCATGATGAAGCTTCCAAGGCAATGATTGTGTCCTTCAATGAAGGGAAAAGTGACTTTTAGATTCATGGAAATATTTCAGTACTTCCACATGCATGAAATGCAAACATTCTCCCTGCATGCTGACCCAAGTCCGCAAGACTAGGGCATGACCCAGTCTCATTTTATCGTATCTTTCTGATTTTACATGCCACGGGATAATCATTGCAGTGTAACAGAAATGTTGATCATGGAAATTTATCACCGTTTTAATAAATAATGGCAAATTTTCAACATCTTGCAAGTGTATGAAGGCTCAATCTCATGACACCTTGCCTGCTGCACAAAGACATTCTTACACTGCTTTGAGTGTCAGGGCTCAAACAAAACACAATCATTACACAAATGCATCAACACGCTACTTTCAATAGGATCTGGCGCAGGCTTGGAGGGCCGAAGCGCCTGTTCCTGTGCTGTAATTTTCTTTGTTCTTTGACCAGATAAAAAGGAAAAGGGAGGTGTATAACAGTCATCAAGGGAACAAGAGTCCCTGGAGACGCACTAACGTCAACCAGGCCAACATCCCCAGCACTGAGGCACTGACCATCCTCGATCAGCTACAATGGGCTGGACACTTCATCTGTATGACTGACACGAGACTCTCCGCATGTTCTCATCCCAGCTTCAAAAAAGCAGGCGAGACCCAGATGTGCAGAGGAAGCACTCGGTGATAAACTCAAGTCCTCAATGGTGAAGTGCGACATTCCTGCAGACACCTGGGAATCGCCGGTCTCAGACGGCCTAAAGCCTGAAGAGCACCTGGGAAGGCATCAAACACTTTGAGGCTTGCCTTTGGAAGCAGCGGAAGCCATGCAGCCACACCAACACCTCCCTCACCCCTTCCCACGACTGCCTTCTGCCCCGAGTGCAACAGAGCCGACGGCAGCTGCATCGGTCTGAACAGCCGGCGATCAATTCAGCCTGAGAGTGGGAGAGTGTCATCCATATCTGCGAGAAACCACCATGATGATGATGTATAGTGTGCAGGGGCATCTCGTCATAGCAATTCAGAGAACAAATACAGGGCAACAGAACGCTGGTGACCAAGATTAGGATGAGGGAGAATCTCAAAATCTTCTACAAGTGTCTCAGAGGGAAAGAGAAAACCCAGGGAAAACCAGGTCTCATTAGGGATGAAGAGGCAAATGAATGGTTTGAACTGGAGGGCAATGTCAGGTGTTAAACGAGAATTTCACATCAGCTTTTACATGTGAGAAGGAGCACACAATTCTCGGACAGAATTAACAGAGACTGGGGAGATGTTAGGTGTTTTGGTGAATTTAAAATTGGACAAATCCCAGGTTTGGATGAGGTGTATGCCACGATGCCCAGGGAGATGAGAGAAAACATTCCACTCGCCCTCATACAGAGATTTCAAAAGTACCAAAGGACTGGAGAACAGGTAACATAGTTCCACTTATCAAAATGCGTGACAAACATAAAGCAGAGTATTACAGACCGGTGAGTATCACATCAGTAGAGAGGAAAATATTGGAGAAAATTCTGAACGGCAGACTTAATTTCCATTTCAAGAAGTGGGGTCTGATCAGCGACCGTCAGCATAGCTTTGTCAGAGGGAGGTCACGCCTCACAAACTTAGATGATTCTTTCAAAGAGGTGACGGAGTGTGCAGATGGGAGTTGATGTAATGAAAATAGATTTCAGCAAAGACTTGGACAGGGTCCCAAATGGGAGCGTGGCAAAGAAGGTAAAGCTCGGGGGGTCCAGGAAAATACAGCAAGTTGAATCCAAAGTTACAGATTGGTCAAATGGGCAGGTCAACGGTAGATGGAATGTTAACCCTGATCAATAAGGCAATTTGGACAAACTAACAAGGCAAGGAATCATTCAAAGAAATGCCAGGACACTAGGAAGATCAGAGGAATGGTGTGATCTTGGGGTGCTTGTCCACAGATTTCTGAACATGGAATGGCAGCTTAAAAGGACAGTTCAGAAAGCACATGGCTCAAGAGCTGTACAGGACTTTGGTTAGGCCCCAGCTGAAGTGCTCAGTGCAGTTCTGGTCTCTCCATTATAGAAAGGAGGTGTTTGCATTTGAGCATGTGTGGAGGACATTCATCAGGATGTTCTGAGGGGGTGAAGCATTTTAACTCGATGGAGAGTCTGGATAAGTTTGCGTTAGCAATAACTGCTAATGCTGGAGTCTGAGATCACACAGTGTGGAGCTGGAGAAACACTGCAGGCCAGGCAGCATCACTGTTGCCGATCTCTGATTAAAGGTCTAGGCCTGAAACATCAGCTTTTGTGCTCCCGAGATGCTGCTTGGCCTGTTGTGTTCAGCCAGCTCCACACTGTTCTCATAGATTCTCCAGCATCTGCAGTTCCCATTGTATCTAGCCTTCACTGTTTTATCTGGATAAGGTTGGCTTGTTTTCTTTCGAGTAGAGAAGGTTGAAGGAGGTCCTGAAAAAATTGTTTCGATTAATATGGGTAGGGGCGAGGTAAAAAGAAGGTCCATAATAGGGTCGGTCGGGGGGCGGTGGTGGTAGAGGAAGAGATACATACATTTAAGCTAAAAGCTCAGAAGGAATTTCAGGAAAGAAAAGACACCCAGAAGGTGCTGGGGGGTTGGAATTCATTGTCTGGGACTTCAGTTGAGGTGGATAATCTTTTCACATTTAAGAAAAAGGGTTGGTACAGCACGTAAAATGAAATAACATTCAAGGCAATTGGCCTATTGCTAGAACATGAGCCGAATGTCAACTCAGTGTGGTTTCAGTGGTTACAGACACAATGGAATGAAGTGCTTGTTCAATTCTGTAGAATTCTCTGACTCTATGATTCTGGAGCAGGGGACAGTGAGTGGACAGCACGGGACAGTTCACCTATCTTCTCTTTTATCCATCTTCTATCTGCCTCCGCACTTCTCCCTATTTTTTACAGAATCCCCTTCTCCTCCCCCATTTTTGAAGAAGGGTCTCGATCTGAAACGTCAGCTTTCTTGCTTCTCTGATGCTGCTCGGCTCGCTGTGTTCATCCAGTTCGACACCTTGCTCTCTCAGATTCTCCAGCATTGGCAAGTTCCTACTATCTCTTGAGGAAACTTACTTGTTTTTGCACCCAAACTGTGGTGAGAATGTGGAACGCACCGACTGTGTGGGTGGTAGAGGCAGAAAGCATGATAACATTTACCAAGTCTGTGATTGGGCATTTGCGATGCCAAGGCAAACAAGGCTCTGGGTCGAGTGCTGGGAAATGTGATGAGAATAGTTCGGGACTTGCATCTTGTGAGGGCACATACAATTTGCTGAAGGGTCTGTTCCATTGCCATGGCACTCTATTATGCTGTCCCTCAATGATCCTATGACAAGCAAGTGAAGGTTTACAGAAACAGGCACTTTTCAAGGACAATGCCAAAAGGAAAAGTGATGCACAGTCAAAGTGCATGTAAGAATTTAACCAAGGATTAACACCACTGAAGAACTGGGATTTGTGCCAATGCACCAAACCTGCAGATGAAAATGCAGTGTCCAGTTTGATTGCAAACTGCAACAACCACCAGTTAGTAACATGATCAATGGAAATATCTGAATGCCTGTTGTTGTGATCTCAAGCATTTACCTGCGTCGAGTGAAATCCACCACCACAGTTCTGTTGCATCGTTAGCCACCTCGCAATCGGTGTTGCATAGTCAATATCATTCCTTGACAATGCTTGAAGCAAGGCATAAGCAGTGGTTTCCACAGTCATCACAGAAGCCTGTGCTGCTTCAATTGGATACGGCTTCTCGTCCTCCAACAATGGAGGTTTTCCAGTTACCGACATCAGAATCTGTCATTTGAGAAAGGGATTAGCTGAGAATAAAGTTTACATCATATGGATTTTTGTTTGCATTTCACCAACACAACAATAGTTTTCTGGTCAAGATCCACCATTGTCTCACCACTGATGTCTATAACATTCTCCATACTTTCCGCTCAGTGATGGGTCCTTTTGTTTGTGAAAAATAGGCACCTTCGAATGCAAATGAATCAAGATGAGCTTTAGTTTCTCATCAGGCTACATGGCAGTTATTACAAGATGTTACGAACAAAAGGTGAAGAGGCAGATGAAACCATTCTTCGCATCAGTCTGGATGATCTTCTTGCCCTCATCCTGAGGAGGCATCACAGATCTTAACTTACACGCAATTCAAGTTATTTCATGCAATGACAAGACTGAATGTTCTGGATACTGCAAATGCCATGGCACCTGGCAGCATCTGACAAACTGTATTGGAACAATGTGCCCCAAGGTCAGCACACTAACAGTAAATGTTTTCCAGTACATTTTTAAACACTTGCGACACTCACATTTCAGAGAAAGATGACCTATCATGTAATAGTCAGACAAATTGTGCTGACCAATTATGGCCTCAATGTATTCTCAATCATCAGCAAAGTAATGCAACATTTGGATGACAGTGCTGTCAAACAGCTGCACACTAAGGTTCAGTTTACTTTTCGTCATGCCACACTTCTCGTAACCTCATTCAGGAGTTACCACAAATATGATCAGCGATCCTGAGCTTGAAAAGGAAGGAAAGTGCAATCTGTCATTTCCACCAAGCCAACTTCTGATTGAATGTGGTGTGAAGCAGAGGAATAGAAAATTGAGTCAGTGGCATTCACTGGATACCTGCACTGGTTGAAGTCATGTCTTCATTTGAACCAAATTGGAGACATGAATGTTCATTGAATATTGTCCAGGTGTCCAGCAGAATTCATGACTTTTCCAACAGTGAAATCAACAATGAGAAAATACAGTGAGACTTGGACAACGATCAGGCTGGGCCTGATAAATGATAAGTAACATTTGCACCATACAAGTGCTAAGCAGCAATCAGCTCCAACAAGAGAGAATATGACCATATCACAAAATTCCATGTCCTTACCTCAACATCATACTTACATTTATTTTTAAATGTACAAGTGCTATCCAAGCCATGCAGGGCTATGGGCCAGGTGTTGGAAATGAGGTCAGAAAAATTCACTGCTTCTCTTTGACTGTCACAGAATCCGTGAGCTTCAGAATTTAATTCTCCTGTATTGTAGACTACTGAGGTGCTTGGCTATCCACTTCATCAAGGTTAACACTGATCTAAAACTAAACTGGGTCAGTTATCTAATCAGCAGTAGCCAGGTCCGTGGTACAAACCGCCCTGCTGTGGAACAGGGTCAGGCAAATCCAAGTGAGTGATTGTGGTTGGAGGCTCATTCGTTGGGGGCATGGTGTCTGTCGCCACATTTGAGACAGCAGGGCTGTGTGTTGCTTCCCTGGTGCAAAGGTCAAGGACATCTCTGAGTGGTTGCAACAAATTCTTAAGGGGGAGGGTGAGCAGCCAGAGGCCATTGTCCACATTGGTACCAATGACGTAGGAAGAAAGAGGGATGTGATCCTGTGGACTGTGTACAAGGAGTTAGCAAAGAGGCTGAAAGGCAGGGCCTAGAGGGTAATAGTTACTGGGTTACTACCAGAGCCACATGTTCGTGAGCTAAATTATACAAAGATAGGTGAGATGAATGCATGGTTAAGGAGCTGGTACAGGGGCCAGGGTTTCAAGTTCATGGATAACTGGGTCCACTTCTTCGGCAAGGGGTGACCTGTGTAAGAGGGATGGGTTGCACCTGAACTGAACGGGAACAAATATCTTCACACGGAGGTTTGCTAGTGCTACTTAGGATGATTTAAAGGCTGGCAGGCAGCTGGAAACGAGAGCAGCAGGTCAGCAAGTCGATGAATTGATAGCAGGTACATGTTAGGACCAATAAATCAGAAAAGAATGGCAGTCAGACACAGCTACATGAAGATGATGGCACAAACAAGCTGACCTATGTTTCTTTCACTGCAAGGAGTATTATAGCTAAGGCAAATGAGCTTAGAGCCTGGATCAGTACATGGGACTCTGATGTTGAGGACATTACATGGGTTTGGTTGAGACAGAGACCGGACTGGTTGCTCAATGTTCCAGGGTTTCATTGTTTTCGACAAGATAGAGGGGAAGGTAAAAGAAGGAGGTGCTCTCCTCACCTGTGGGAAATATTACAAATGTACCTAGAAAGGATATTCTGGAGGGCTTGCCCACTGAGGCAATAGAGGTCGCGTTCAAAATGAAGACAGACACAATCACTCTGATCAGATTAAATTAATAGCCTGCTCCCCTGTTGCCACTGACACACTGAGGAACAAATATGCAGGCAGCTCGTGAAATGATGCACTAACTCAGAGTTGTCACAGTCAGTGAATTTAACCTCCACGGTATTGACTGGGACTCCCTTACAACAAGAGTTTAAATGAGGCTGAATTTGTTTCGTCTATCCAAGAGAGTTTCTTGACACAGTATATGGAGAGAAGATGGACCATGCTGGACTTTGTCCTGGTCAGGTAACTGGTGAGAAGGGTGGGAAAGCATTTTGGAAATAGTGATCACAACTCCTTCAATTTTAAGATTGCTATGAAGAAGGATAAGTCAGGACCTTGGGGGAGAGTAAATTATATCAATTTTAGGTAGGAGCTGGGGAGTGTTAATTGGGGGGAGCTGTCACATTTGCCACATGGGAATTGTTTAAAGGCCTGCTTATGAGTTTAGGATCAGGAAGGAGGAAGGACAAGGATGGCAAGGTAAAAGACCCTTGGATAATTGGGGAGGTTGTGAAGTTAGTCAAATGGGCAAAAAACAGAAATATGTCAGGTTTTGGAAGCTAAAATCGAACAGGGCCGACATAAAGAAAGCAGAAAAAGAAAGGGTGATGAAATGACCTTGGCAAGGAGGGTTAAAGGAAATCCCAAGGCATTCGATGCATACATCAAAAACAAGGGGATAAATAGTGAGAAAGTAGGACCATTCAGGATAAAGGAGGGAACTTGTGTACGGAAGCAGAGGATATGAGCAAGATCCGAAATGAGGACTGTGCATCACTATTTACTCAGGCGAAGGGTGTGGAGGATAGTGGGATTTGTGTGGAGCATGCTCATATGACAACAGCATTTTGAGATCAAGAAAGAACATTAAGGTGGATAAGTCCTCAGGACCCAATGGTATCTACTCAAGGATTTTGAGCGAGGTGAGAGAGGAGATTGTCGGGGCATTCAGCAATATCTTTGTATCCTTGGTAGCCACTGGAGGGGTACTGGAGGACGAGCAAGTTGCTAAATGTTCTTCTTCTGTTCAAGAAGGTAAATAGGATCAATCCAGGAAACTATAGACTAGAGAGTCTCTCATCGTTCATTGGGAAGCTATTGGAGAGAATTCTTAGGGATTGTATTTACCTGTATTTGGAACAGCATTGCCCAATTAGGGACAGTCAGCATGGCTTTGTGCAGGGCAGGTCATGTCTTACTAACTTGATTGAATTTTTTGAGGAGGTAACTAATGTGATCATTGAAGGTAGAGTGGTGGATATTGTTGACATGGATGTTAGCAAGGCTTTCAACAAGGTGCTTCACCGTAGGATCATCCAGAAGATTAAGATCCATGGGGTCCGTGGTCACTTATCTGCTTGGATTCACAACTGGCTTGCCCAGAGAAGGCAGAGGGTGGTGGTGGAAACGTGCGTTTTAGGCTGCAGATCCAGGACTATTGTGTTCTGCAGGGATCTGTACGGGGACCTCTGCTGTTGTGGTATATATATAAAATGACTGAGGTGACAAGATAGATGGATGGGTTAGTAAGTTTTTAGACGATAGAATGATTGGTAGAGTGGTAGTTAGGGTAGAAAGTCATAAAAGGATACAGAAGGATACAGATCCGTTGCAGAAATGGCAAGTGAATTTTAATCCATTAAGTGTGAAGTGCTCCACTTTGGGAAATTAAATGTGAAGGAAAAATATACAGTTAATGGCAGGACCCTGAGCAGCATTTGTGTATACAGGGATCTTGGGATTCAGTTCATCGCTCCCCGAAAGGGGCCACACAAGTTGATAGAGTGGCAAAGAAGACGCATGGCATGCTTGCCTTTATTAGTTCGGGAATCGAGCACAAGAATCAGGATGTCATGTTCCAGCTTTAGAACACTTTGGTTAGGCCTTAAGTATTGCACTCTTAAGAATTGTATCCAATTCTGGTCATCATGTTACAGGAAGGACGTGGAGGTTTTGAATAGGGTGCAAAAGAGGTTGCCTGGATTTGAGGGCTTGAGCTAGAAAGGAGAGGCTGGAAAGACTCAGACTGTTTTCTCTGCAGTGGCAGAGGTTGAGGGAAGACTTGATAGAGGTTTCCAAATTTGTGACATGCATGGACAGATTCTGACTGTAACCCTTCTCCCAGATGTGAAATGTCTAAAACTGGGGGCATGTACTTAAGGTGAGAGGGGGAAAGTTCAAAGGAGATGTCAGAGACAATTCTTATATACAGAGAGTGGTAGGAGTCTGAAAAGCACTGCCGGGGTGGCTGTGGAAGCAGATACAATAGGGCCGTTTAAGACACTTTTATATACGTACATGAATATACAAGGAATGTAGGGATATGAATCAAGGACATTCAGAAGGCTTTAGCTAAATTTGGCATCATGTTTAGCACAACAGTGCATGCCAAAGGGCCTGTTCCTCTGCTGAAGTGTTCTTGGATCTATGTTCATCAATGTGACTGGAACCGTAGATCAGAGACAATAGATTCTACAGCAAGTAACTCACTTTGGACTTCTCAACATCTGTCCACTGCCGATAAACTCCAAATCCGGGTGTCAATGAAATACTCTTCACTCAGCTGAACGAGTGCGACTCCGACAACACTATCGATAAACGACAGCAATGCAGTCAAATCATCCCACTGATTGATCCCCCTTCTTACGTAAGGATATAGGAAAACAGGTAGGCCATTCAAACCTTCAAACACTTTCTACCATCCAATGAGATTATAACTTAATTGCGGCCTACCTCCATATTGCCTTTGGTCCATATCCCTCAATACTGTTTTTCCTTTCGGTCGAACTGAAAATTTACAATTAACAATGGATCGAGAATGAACTGTTGTTTGAGATGGGGAGTTACAACGAGACAATGCACCAATTCATCAAACTCCTTCCACAGTACCTGATAATTGTGTGAACACTACCACCCAAAAATATTTAAACAGCAGCTCCAGAATCTGCATGTTCCCTGTCAAAATCAGCAGAATCCTGATCTGGAACTGTATGACTGTTACTTCATTTCCACTGAGTAAAAGCAATTCATCTCCTGTCCTCAGTATTTCATTAATATATTCATACCACGTGCATTGCAGCTATTCAACAGGCCAATTCTCCACAACCTTCTCAACAGCAATTCTGGATGGATAGCAAATGCAGCCCAAGAAAGCAACATCAATGACATGCTCGTGAATTTTAAAAATTATCATGACAATATTTGTGGATTATAACAAATCTCAGACTTCATGACGTCAAAAAATCCATTCTCCCCCTCTCCCCACTGCTTGGACGTGCATTCATGATTGTGATTTACAAAGAACAGCAACTAATTTGAAACAATTCACTTGCAAAAATAGAACAAAAATCTAGTTTTGTGCAAAACCGATGCGAAACAGATAGTCGCGGATCGCGAAGGGGACTGTTGGAGAATGCAGAATATAGACAGATTGGAGAGTTAGGTGGAGAAATGGCAGATGGAGTTCAATCCGGGTAAATGCGAGGTGATGCATTTTGGAAGATCCAATTCAAGAGCGAACTGTACGGGAAATGGAAAAGCCCTGGGGAAAATGGATGCACAGAGAGATCTGGGTGTTCAGGTCCATTGCACCCAGACGGTGGCAACGCACGTCAATAGAGTGGTCAAGAAGGCATACGGCATGCTTTCATTCATCAGACGGGGTACCAAGTATAACAGTTGGCACGTCATGTTACAGTTTTATGGGACTTGGGTTCACATTTGGAATATGGCGTACAGTTCTGGTCGCCACATTACCAATAGGACGTGAATGCTTTGGAGATGGTGCAGAGGAGGTTCACCAGGATGTTACCTGGTATGGAGGGCACTAGCTCTGAACAGAGGTTGAGTACATTGGGATTATTTACATGAGAAAGACGGAGATTGAAGGGGGGGACCTGATTGATGTCGACAAAATCATGAGAGGTATAGGCAGGGTGGATAGCAAGAAGCTTTCTATCTCAGAGTGGGGGGACTCAATTACTAGACGTCACAATTTCAAGGTGAGAGGGGAAAAGTTTAAGGCATATGAGTGGAAAGTTCTTTATGCAGAGAGTCGTGGGTGCCTCAAACGCGTTGTCAACGCAGGCGTTCGAGGCGGCACAATAGCGTCATTTAAGATGTATCTAGACAGAAACATGAATGGGCAGGGAGCAAAGGGAACAGATCCTTGGAAAATAGGTGACAGGTTTACATAAAGGATCTGGAATGGCGCAAGCTTGGAGGGCCAAAGGGCCTGTTCCTGTGCTGTAATTTTCTTTGTTCTTTTCCTCTTTGAAACAGTTTGAAGGCCGGCTATCAGCTAGACAACAGCAGCGATCCCTGGGATTCGTCATTAGAAACATGAAGGAGTTTCCAACATCAATTGGACAGAGAGCGTATATGAAGATTCAAGTCACTATTTCATCTACAACTTTCCACTCACACCGGTGAAATGCCCTTTCAGAACTACAGTGCATGTTAGTCCAGAACATGCTGCACTCAAGCCACTTCCATTTTTCCACTTCCTGAACTACAATTTGATCCCTTCATTTCCTGCTCTGTTTGCTTTTATGTTTTTCTAGTCTTGAAGATTTCTACAGTACAAATTTACAGTTGCCCTATTATAGGAAGGATATTTTTAAGCAAGAGTGGGCACAGAAGAAATTTACCAGATCGTTGCTGAGCATGGAAGGTTTCAGTGATAAAGGAAGGTTGGGTCAGCTGGAACTTTTTTCACTGGAGCAAAGGGGGATGAAAGGTGACCTGATCGAGGTTAATAAATAGGACAAGGCTGGAGGGATATGGGCCACGAAGAGGCAGTTGGGACTAGTTTAGTTTGGGATTATGTTGGACCTAAGGGCCCATTTCCACGCTGTACAACTATGACTCTATAAAATAGGCTGACAAGGTAAAGTAACACATACCGTACCAAAACGAGAAAAAAAAGCACAGCATCCCCCTCAAATTACATCTCACCACAGGACAAGTTAAGGCCAGGCTACGACATAGAACAAACATCAACACTGCATCTCAAACCTCCAGTGGAATTGAGTCAGAGATAATGGGAACTGCAGATGCTGGAGATTCCAAGATAATAAAATGTGAGGCTGGATGAACACAGCAGGCCAAGCAGCATCTCAGGAGCACAAAAGCTGACGTTTCGGGCCTAGACCCTTCATCAGAGAGGGGGATGGGGGGAGGGAACTGGAATAAATAGGGAGAGAGGGGGAGGCGGACCGAAGATGGAGAGTAAAGAAGATAGGTGGAGAAGGTGTGGGTGGGGAGGTAGGGAGGGGATAGGTCAGTCCAGGGAAGACGGACAGGTCAAGGAGGTGGGATGAGGTTAGTAGGTAGCTGGGGGTGCGGCTTGGGGTGGGAGGAAGGGATGGGTGAGAGGAAGAACCGATTAGGGAGGCAGAGACAGGTTGGACTGGTTTTGGGATGCAGTGGGTGGGGGGGAAGAGCTGGGCTGGTTGTGTGGTGCAGTGGGGGGAGGGGATGAACTGGGCTGGTTTAGGGATGCAGTGGGGGACACTGCACACCCCGCCCCCGCCACAACCGCCCCAAGAGGATCCCCCTCGTTCTCACACACCACCCTACCAACCTCCGGATACAACGCATTATCCTCCGACACTTCCGCCATTTACAATCCGACCCCACCACCCAAGACATTTTTCCATCCCCACCCCTGTCTGCTTTCCGGAGAGACCACTCTCTCCGTGACTCCCTTGTTCGCTCCACACTGCCCTCCAACCCCACCACACCCGGCACCTTCCCCTGCAACCGCAGGAAATGCTACACTTGTCCCCACACCTCCTCCCTCACCCCCATCCCAGGCCCCAAGATGACATTCCACATTAAGCAGAGGTTCACCTGCACATCTGCCAATGTGGTATACTGCATCCACTGTACCCGGTGCGGCTTTCTCTACATTGGGGAAACCAAGCGGAGGCTTGGGGACCGCTTTGCAGAACACCTCCGCTCAGTTCGCAACAAACAACTGCACCTCCCAGTCGCAAACCATTTCCACTCCCCCTCCCATTCTCTTGATGACATGTCCATCATGGGCCTCCTGCACTGCCACAATGATGCCACCCGAAGGTTGCAGGAACAGCAACTCATATTCCGCCTGGGAACCCTGCAGCCATATGGTATCAATGTGGACTTCACCAGTTTCAAAATCTCCCCTTCCCCAACTGCATCCCTAAACCAGCCCAGTTCATCCCCTCCCCCCACTGCACCACACAACCAGCCCAGCTCTTCCCCCCCACCCACTGCATCCCAAAACCAGTCCAACCTGTCTCTGCCTCCCTAACCGGTTCTTCCTCTCACCCATCCCTTCCTCCCACCCCAAGCCGCACCCCCAGCTACCTACTAACCTCATCCCACCTCCTTGACCTGTCCGTCTTCCCTGGACTGACCTATCCCCTCCCTACCTCCCCACCCACACCTTCTCCACCTATCTTCTTTACTCTCCATCTTCGGTCCGCCTCCCCCTCTCTCCCTATTTATTCCAGTTCCCTCCCCCCATCCCCCTCTCTGATGAAGGGTCTAGGCCCGAAACGTCAGCTTTTGTGCTCCTGAGATGCTGCTTGGCCTGCTGTGTTCATCCAGCCTCACATTTTATTATCTCCAGTGGAATTGAATAGTTTTGGATTTATCTTGATAAGTCAAACCACATTCTGTTCTCCAACCCTCTGGTACTTCCCTTGTGAGAGGAATTGAAAAACTGGTCAGGGCCACTGAGATTTTCTTTCTGAGGTAACAAGGTGCAGAGCAGGATGAAAACAGCCGGCCAAGCAGCATCAGAGCAACAGGAAGGCTGACGTTTCAGGCCTAGACACTTCTTCAGAAATGGGGGAGGGAGAGGGGGTTCGGAAATAAATAGGGAGAGAGCGGGAGGCGGATAGAAGTTGGATAAAGGAAAAGATAGGTGGACAGGAGACAGACAGGTCAAAGAGGCAGGGATGGAGAGCAGGTGGGAAGTTAGGGAGCAGACAGGGCAGTCCAGATAGGACGAACAGGTCAAGGGGGCGGGAAGAGGTTAGTCGGTAGGAGGTGGGGGTGGGGCTTGAGGTGGCAGGATGGAATAGGTGGGTTGGTTTTGGGTTGCGGGAGCAGGAGGGGAGATTTTGAAGCTTGTGAAGTCCACATTGATACCACTGAGCTGCGGGGTTCCCAAGCGGAATATGAGGCGCTGCTCCTGCAATCTTCAGGTGGCACTGCAGGAGACCCAGGATGGACATGTAATCTGAGTATTGTGAGGGAGATGTGAAACGGTTCGCGACTGGTAGGTGCAGTTCTTTCGTGCATCGGTGACTTGCAAAGGTCCCGAAGCCTCCGCTTGGTTTCCCCGATGTAGAGGGGGCCACAATGGGAACAGCGAATACAGAATATCACATTAGCAGATGTGCAGGTGAACATCTGCTTGATGTGGAATTTCTTCTTGGGGCCTGGGATGGGGGTGAGGGGGGAGGTATCGAGGCAGGTGAAGCACTTCCTGCAGTTGCAGGAACAAGTGCCGCGTGTACGGGATGCTGGGGGGGAGTGTGGAGTGCATAAGGGAGTCACCTAAGGGTGGGGAGGGAAAAAATGTCTTTGGTGGTGGGGTCAGAGTGCAGATGGCAGAAGGGGTGAGGGGTGAGTTGTGGGAAATGCGGGTGACCCGGTCGAGGGTGTTTTCGACCACTGCGGGGGGTGGGGGGGGGGGGGGGGGAGTTGCGGTCCTTGAAAACTAAAACTTCTCTTTCAAATCCTCCCACCTCCTACAGACAAAGTGGGTGGCCAGGGTATCCACATGGGCCCAAGCTATGCCTGCCTCTTTGTCGGTTACATGGAACGATCCCTCTTCCATACCTACACTGGCCCTAAACCCCACCTCTTCCTCCGTTACATTGATGACTGTATCGGCGCCACTAATGTGGTAGCTGCATCCGCTGTTCCCATTGTGGCCTCCTCAACATCAAAGAAACCAAGCGGAGGCTTGGGGACCGCTTTGCACATCACCTATGCTCACTTCACACTAAACAACTCCCCCTCGCAGTCCTCAGATGACATGTCCATGCTGGGCCTCCTGCAGTGCCGCAATGATGCCACCCGAAGGTTGCAGGAAGGGCACTTCATATTCTGCTTGGGAACCCTGCAGCCCAATGCTATCAATGTGGACTTCACAAGCTTCAAAATCACCCCTCCCCACAACTGCATCCCAAAACCAGCCCAGCTCATTCCCGCCTCCCGAACCTGTCTTTTCTCCCTCCTATCCCCTCCTCCCACATCAAGCCCCACCACCATCTCCTATCCTCTTGATCTTTGGCCTTGATCTTTGAGTCCTCATTTTCTACAGATTTAGTCCCAGAGGGCTGCAAATGTTGTGCCCTTGTTCAAGAAGGGCAGGAGAGATGACCCAGGTGATTATAGACCAGTGAGCCTTACGTCTGTTGTCGGAAAAGTTTTGGAAAGGATGAGAAGAGATTTAGGATTTCTAAACATCAAGCAACCACCAATTTGATTGGAGATCGTCAACATGGATTCGTCAAGGGCAGGTCGTGTCTCACAAACCTCACTGAGTTTTCAGAAGGTGACCAAGCATGTGGACGAGGGAAGGGCCGTTGACGTGGTGTACACGGTCTTCAGGAAAGCCTTTGATAAGGTTCCACGTGGTCGGCTATTGGAGCAAATATGGACGCATGGGATTGAGGGACATTTAGCAGTTTGGATGAGAAACTGGCTTTCTGTAAGAAGGCAACTAGTGGTGGTTGATGGAAAATATTCAGCCTGGAGTCAATTCGCTCGTGGTGTGCACAAGGATTTGTTTTGGGACCACTGCTGTTTGTCATTTTTATAAATGATTTGGATGCAGGCACAGGTGGATGGATTACTCAGTTTGCAGGTGACACTGAAGTTGGTGGAGTGGTGGGCAGTGTGGAAGAACGTCGCAGGTTGCAGGGAGACTTGGATAAACGGCAGAATTGGGCTGAAAGGTGGCAAATGGAGTTCAATGTGGATAAATGTGAGGTGATTCACTTTGGGAAGAATAATAGGAAGGCAGAATACTGGGTCAATGCAAAGATTCTGGGCAGTGTGGATGTGCAGAGGGATCTTGGTGTCTATGTACATAGATCCCTGAAAGTTGCCACCCAGGTTGATGGTGCTGTTAAGAGGGCTTACAGTGCGTTAGGTTTCATTGGTAGAGGGAATGAGTTCTGGAGCCAAGATGTCACACTGCAACTGTACAAAATGCTAGTGCGGTCTCATTTTGGAATATTGCGTGCAGTTCTGGTCGCCCCATTACAGGAAGGATGTGGAAGCATTGGAAAAGGTGCAGAGTAGATTTACCAGGATGTTGCCTGGTCTGGAGCAAAGGCCTTATGAAGAAAGGCTGAGGGGCTTGGTCAGTTCTCATTGGAGAGGAGAAGACTAAGAGGGGATTCAAGAAACACATACAAGACGATCAGAGGATTAGATAGGGTGGACAGTGAGAGTCTTTTTCCGAGGACGATGACATCAGCTGGTTGAGGGGGCATAGCTACAAATTGAGGGGTGATAGATTTAAGACAGCTGTCAGAGGCAGGTTCTTTCCTCAGAGAGTGGTAAGGGCATGGAACGCCCTGCCTGCCAATGTAGTTAAATCAGTCACATTAGGGGCATTTAAACAGTCCTTGGATAAGCATATGGATGATGAAGGGATAGTGTCGGGGGATGGGCTTCGATTAGTTCACAGGTCAGCGCAACATCAAGGACCGAAGGGCCTGTTCTGCACTGTATTGCTCTATGTTCTATCTCCCCACCTGCATTCTTCTTCAGTGGTTCCATCCCCGCCTCTTTGAACTGTCTGTCTCCTCTCCACCTATCTTCGATCCGCCTCCACTTCTCTCCCTATTTATTTCAGAATCCCCTTCCCCTGCCCCATTTCTGAAGAAGGGTCCAGATTCAAAACATCAGCCGTCCTGTTCCTCTGATGCTGCTTGGCCTGCTGCGCTCATCCAGCTCTACCCCTCCTTACCTCAGATTCTCCGGCATCTGCAGTTGCTACTATCTCTGAAGAGATTTTCTTTCTCTTCTCCCACAGCAGTCTTGGAAACAACACATCTGGGCGTGGGGATTTGTTCACTTTTAAACCAGCCAAAAATTTCAGTTTCACACTGCATCTTCCTGCTTTATAGACATGAAT